>NC_028456.1:25782393-25828332 GCF_000263155.2 Setaria italica | reverse complement strand
GAGGGAGGGTCGAGCCGCGGCCGTGGTGCCATCACGGGATGGAGGGCGGCGGACCGGCGGGCGGCGGCTGCTGGTTACGGGGGAGAGGGGAGGTGGGGAGGGTAAATAATTAGGGTTCTTCTCTCTCTCTATGTGTGTGTGTGTGTATATATGGACTCGTGGGTTGCTCATCCAACGGTGGGGAGAGGGTTGCTAGGGTATCGAGCTGGCACCGGGCTGACTTAAAAATCGTGCCGGGCTCGTGCTGGCCCAACGTGCCGAGGATGCGGCCCAGGGACGGCCCTATCATCATGCCGGGCTAGCCCTGGCACTATTCACCTCGTGCCGGACCCGTGCTTGTGTCGTACACCCCAATAAAAGAGTTTCACTTTTGACATTTACAGTTCGATGAAACTTGTTCTGTCGGCGGGCTACGTGACGTGAATCTCAATCTTTGATATCGCGCCACGTTTTTGGCATCTCGACGTTCCTCCCCTAGCTTTCTAGACTACGTTGGCAGACAAAATAGTTGAGCATGACGTATCCATAAGAACCATGACACATTTGATTCTTTTCCTTTGATAGGATATCCTAAGATTATATATTTCTGAATTAGTTCAATATAGAACCAATTATTGTTGAGTACTACTTACAAGTCTTCGTTCAGATCGTCAAAGTACAAGAATTTATAGCATAAACCTCAGGCGAACTTCAATCCAGTTGGGCTGGATAGTTGACATTTGTATTTATAAGTCGTTGTATCAAGAGGTTTTGTATAAATGTATAAAACCTGAACTAAATAAACTACCGGGGCAAATTAAAGTAAGCTTTGCTTGCACCAGGAAGCAACTGCTTCACCTCTCCAGAGAGAAAGCAGCGGACACAGGTTTTTTCTTGCCATTTATACTTTCTTTATTTCTCTTTTCCCAGGTCTAGAAAGAGGCTCGCCGTGACTAAGCACACACTTTTCAGTAAACAAATGAAAGAGATGCCTGCTCACAATCATCAAATCGAGCACTCGAAAAAGATGCAATCGAGTGCCTCAATATGGAGCGCAGATGTCAGCATCAACTCCACCACCTAAAGCGGTGTCCACGGCAAACATCAACATTTCCCTTTTTCTTCGCACTGATTAACCCCTTTCTACTCCAAATTAACTGAATTTTCCAGCATAACCACACTATCAACTATCAAGTAGACAATAGCAGGCAAAGATAAACGCCAAGCTAGCCAGTTGTTAACGTTACTTGTCAGCAATCGGCTCCTTGCTGTAAAGGCTAACGGAGAGGTGAAAACTGGGAAGTCTGCGCGCCGCTTACTTGTTGCCAAGCTTGGCGTGGAGGCTCATGACGGTCTCCTCCTCCTCCCGGGAGAACATGCCGTGCTTCAGCCCCGGCCTCAGGTAGTTGATCCACCTCAGCCTGCAGCTCTTGCCGTTGCGCTGCAGCCCTGCATCCGAGAAGTTCACAGAGAATTCAGCTGACAGCCCAAGGTGCATTTGACAGAGGACTCGTTAGAATCCAATCGCGCAAGCACGAGAAATCGAAGAATTCCTATGCTCTGAAAACTGAGCAGAACTTTTGCTAAAATTCCTTCGCTTTTCGTTTCCCAAAAGGCAAGGTGCATTTGGAAGCAGAGCAAGCACCGGCAAGACAAGAGCCTAACCGCTGCAAGGTCCGAGCACGGCGCAATGCAATTTGCTCGAATTCCCTAGAGAAAGCTGCGAATGCACGCTGGTTCTTACCGGCCTTGGCGGGGAGCGCGCTCCAGCAGCCGTGGCCGTAGCGGAGGATGAAGTCGCGGAGCTTCTCGTCCTCCTCCGGCGACCACAGGCCCTTGCGGTACTGCACCTTGGGCTTCTGGCACGCCTTGCACCCCATTGTTTGCTTGGCTTGGTTAGCAAGAGGAGAAATGCCGCCGCAGAGGTCGAGAGCTCCGAGCAGGGAAGGAAGAAAGGAGGAGGAAGGAGCACTAGCGTGACAGGAGGATTGGGGGTGCGCTCGCACTGTGGTGTCGGTCTGCGTTGGCGTGCGGGCAGAGAGCTAAGCTGGGCGCAGGACTTTATAGGGCTGGATACCAATCATATCATGAGTTTATTACCCACCTTAATAAAGGGGATTAGGTCCCTTGTACACTTTTGTTTTTGGCTTCCACTGTGTCTCGTCCGATCAATGCTCTGCGAGAACATACCTGCATTTCTGAAATGCTGATCTCCAGAGTTTCTGTGACCTGGGCACACGAGGACATTTTGGATAAATTTTACAGGGCCTGCAAACAGTAGTAGTAGTAGTCTAGTACCAGCGGAACAAGTAACGGTCATTTGCAAGGTGAGAAGGCAACCGTGGGCTTTTATTTTTTTTTTTTGGTCAGGAGTACCTACTGACAGTTCCAGCTCAGTTCTGTGATGCTGCGGCCAGAAAGCATCGGCAAAGGACTTGGCCGCCGCCGGCGGCCGTCGCACCAGGCGTCAGTCACTGTGCGCACGCTTGTTTCAACACTGCACATTGACATGCGTAGCCATTTGCGGAGTCCCTGCCACTGCCATCGCCCTCTCGGCCTCTGCACATCCACAACTCGATCCACACCCGAAGGAAACGGGGTGTGTGTTTTGGATGTTTCTCAAGTCAAGAGACTCTCAATTGGCATGTGATGCCTGCCTTGATGGCTGTGTGCCTTCACTCTCTCTTCATTTTGTCACCATCATTACTTAGATTATCTTTTCGCGGCTGTAATTAAGGTTGTTGTTTTTTTATAGCTAGCATGCTCTGCACTCTGCAGCACATAGGATACCTACACTGCGAAGTACAAACACCTATGCCCGTTTGTCCATGACAGATGACACACTGTTCGTTAGAAGTCAGATCTCAACTACATTTATGAACAGTGATCAACACCAAGCACCAATCCCCATCTGCTTCAGTACATATTGATTTTTGTAATTTTTTTCCATCTCTAGAGTTTTTAATAAGAGGTCCACGGCTGAATTTTCTTCGAGCCAATGGCTTGTCCACAGGAGTATAAATGAAGTAATTTACCTATTTTATTTTATAGCTGAGGAAACATTCTTCACAAGGAAACTACTAAAAGAAACTCATACGTACACATGGCTTCCTGTTTGCAGGTACACATGTAAATGCAGGAAATCAGTACGGTGGAGTACTTTATACATAGTTACACACAATTTGTTGAATCATTGCACACGACTCGGCACTTTTATTCCGTTTTCATGATTCGGTTATGTGGTTTGGTGGCTCAACCGATATCGTTTACTTCGTTTTAGTCTATTTTTCTATCGCTTATTAACGTGTTTCGGTACCAAACATGTATTTTCAAATCCATCGACGTGTTTCGGTACCAAACATATATTTTGAAATAGGTAGGGGACGGCTACCGTGTCCGTGTGGAATGCCTACAGTGGAGTACTATGTATTAATGCATGTACCATCACAAAGAGTTAAAAAAACCTGTTGGAATCGGAACATGCGAAACTTTTCGAGATGCCATGCCACCATCAGCAGCGCACGGGATTGTAGCTTTACAGAGTCATTAGGCGTTTGGTTTCACGGATTAAAGTTTAATCCCTATCACATCGAATATTTAGATCTAATTAGAAGTATTAAATATAGACTAATTATAAAATTAAGTGCACATATGGAGGCTAATTCACGAGACGAATCTATTAAGCCTAATTAATTCATGATTAGCATATATTTACTGTAGTATCACATTGTTAAATCATAGACTAATTAGTCTTAATAAATTCTTCTCGCAATTAGCCTCCATCTGTACAATTGATTTTATAATTAGCTTATGTTTAGTTCCACTAATTAGTATCTAAATATTTGATGTGATAGGGATTAAATTTTAAATTTTAGTCTAAAGTGGTCCAAGGATTTTCGCATGTCTGAAAGGACGTGAACTTTCTGGAAGTCTGGAATGATCCTCCTCGAGGCTACCTAACAGCAGCGCGGCGCTAGAGAACAAACGAGCGACGGCGCGAGGCCTTGCTGCACGAAGTGCCTGTTCGTCCAGATACACGACTATCTACGAGTCTACGACTTCACCTGCTGCAAGAAAAAAGAAAAATAAGATCTTGGTGTGTATGCGATTGGATCACTAACGTGTGGGTTTGTGTCCACCCAACCGGAGCGAAGCCGCGAAGGGTTTTGATGTCAACGCCGGCCTTCGTTCGTCCACTCTGTGTATCCGCGTACTCGAAGCCTTGTGAGTTGTGACACTGGATTCGTGTGTATTTGGCTCTGTTTTGTTCTGTGGGAACAGTATGCTCCGTTCGTTGAAGGTATCGATGACAAAAACAATGCGCCCCGAGTTCTCTCTCGTGCCCCGCCGGAAAACGGCAGAAGCACGGCGATCCCGTCCGCTGCCGAGGCGTTGGCCCGTGCAGATGCGCCAAAACAGGGTCAATATTCGGAGTTGGGAGAGGCAGATCGGCATCCGCCCGCGGCCTCGGCAACCGCATCCGGCCTTCCGGGGTCGTCTCTCTCCGCGCGCGTGGGTTAATTTCCTGGGACTTCCTGCGGCGTCGGCGCTCGAGCACCCGATGGATCTGGGCATCTGGCCGTGCGCGAGGAGTGGCACCGCACGCGACAGGCGACACCGGTGAGCCTGATCCCTTTGTTCGGGGCGAGCACCCCTGCGTGCGCGCACATCCATTGCACCGTCTGTAAGCCTGTAAAAAAATCGTGCCCCTCCTGACTTGACACCGGAGACAAGTGAAAGGCCCACGCGGCCAACGTGCGCTCCCGCGCTTGCTTCTTCTGCTTGGCTCTGAACCTGCGTCACGCGCGGTGGGGGAATGCGAACAGCTCGCTCTGTCGAGGTGTCGTCGCGGCAACAAGAGAGGCTATAACCAGTGAAGAGCAGTGAGGAACTGTGCCGCGATCGTGATGTAACCCCACGCTCACCGCCCGTGGATTCTGAGGTATTCTCGTCACCGGTTAGAGGCGGGGAGCGTGTCCAGACAACAATGCGGCTGGGCTAGGTGGCCAGGGCGAGGGGGGAAAAGGAAAACAAGGACTCGTGCGTGCGTGACGAGCGCCCGCAGCCGCAGGCGCACAGAGGCAGAGATGCGGGGTCCTCTCCTGCAGCCATGCCTCTTGTCGGCTTCCGATCCCCCGATGTGACCCGCGCTCCATTGCCCCCCTCGCGTTTTGCACGCCGTTTTGTTGGTGTGCACGGAAGATTCGCATGAGAACGGAGATCGTCGCGTCAGCGGCGCGGCACAACGCCACAATCCCATGACGAAATTCCTCCTCTGCTTTTCGAGCGCGACATGTGAATCATAGATTTTTTACAATTAATGCACGATATCAAGGGGAGAAGAAAGTCTCGAGCGAACTGTGTGCCTCAGTGATGGAACATTTGAAAGGGAATCGAAGGATCGACTCGCTTTCAACAAGGAGTTTGTAACTGCCAAGTGCATGGAGACGCTGATGTAGTCAAGAGAGTTCTGACAAACTGACGATTCGCTAAAAAGGACTGCCGTGAACAACTTCCCTCCGGAACAACGTTTTTTAGGAGGAACCACTTGGTACGTGAATGGATTTCCCTTTGTTATTACATGGCGCCACTTGCTTAAAGTTAACTCCAATTTGCTTGCGATTTAAGGGGAACAGCTCTAAAATAGTTTTCATGGAGAAATTTTGCAGAGTGCGGAGTAGGTAGCAGCATGCACATTTTGTCCGATTAGCACGTCGACATTCCATTGACAAAATGGAAGAGCTTTTTGCTAAGAGTATCTTTCATATGTGCATGTGATGCATTAAAGATCTTTCCTTTTTCCCCGTTAACACATTTCATTTTAGCTAGCCGAATAGCCTACTACACAAGTGCTCGGCAACATCTCATAACACAGTTGCATTAGCTCTAATGATTTCACTAAAAATATTGCATAGATATCTGTATTTATTGTCCAGCATCATTAGCTCTAACTAATCTCATAGATGTATTCTTTAAAGAATTCTGTATCTCTAGGGCTAATTCAATATTAGATTTCTAACCTATTCATCGAAATAACCATAAAAACCATAAAAAATATTAATATATTTTCAAACATATACTACGATATATTATGTCACCTTACAAAATTTGAACTTAAAATTCAACTTGAGGGTCACTGCTGGAAACTTGAATTTCACTGTGTGTGGCAAAACCGACAGGGAAATACAAAATACCGGTGTAAAAGGAAAAATAAACATCATTAGTTCGTTCAAGTTCATATTAGTTTTGGTGCATAAATCGAGCCAAACTTTTGTTCAGAACAAACAAAGTGGATTTTTTTGGGTCGTAAAATAAATCTTTTCCTTAAAACTTGCAATGCAAATCAGTTCATCACTCCATCTCATGTACCAATGACGAAATAATTTATTCAATTGTACCATACTCACTTGTAGTCCCTCCCTTTACATTATTTTATCCGCACAGGGATGTGCATGTATAATTTTAAACATTTCCAGGATACACTTTGATAAAATAATGCCGACACTCTTGCTTTATAATATGTGTGGATTTGCAGTCACGATCTCTAAAAGTATATCTCCTGTCGTATCTTCTCCTTTAACAGATCTATTTGCTCTATTTAATACAAATAATACTAATTAATCATATCACTTGTACATACTGCATAGCCTCTATTTTTTTTCTCATGACCACTATAGATGAGCCACATGAACTAGCAAGTTCATAGTCTAATATTGTCGGTTACACTCCTGTATAGAAAAACATGAGAAATACAAGTGTAAAAAAAAACTCTCTTCGCAAAACGAAAATACTGCCCAAACTCCATCCTACATTGAGCCAACATCAAAAGTCTGTTGCTGCTAAGTCAGCACTGCCACATGTCAAATTATCAAACAATTTTGGTCTGGGAATCTTCTTGCATATAACTTATATTTAAAGCAACATAATTGAGTTGAAATCTTGTTGAACAGAAAATAGTTTATATTTTACATCAAGCCTTCACACCGGAGTTGTTAATTGCTTCCTTTGCCCATAGGAAAATATCTTCAGAAGATTACACGCCAGACGCCACTTTAGTTATTCGCAAATTAAAAAGGGAGTGCCCTCCCTAATTCGGATCACTGCACCTTCTCCTAATCTAAACTTTTTCTACTGCAGCACTTGGTTATTTCTTTGTGCTCAAGTAGTAAATGGAAAATCCTAGTTTAGGGGGACAGTCGGCCGTCCAGCTCGTGTCAAATGCATAATTGAGGCTCTTGTTTTCCTTTTCATAGAACTCCACTGAACTGAATATTTCTGTCAGTTTATTGTTCTTGATAACAACAGCCTGTTAGCAAAGTGTCAGTATGACGTAACAACGTCACTTATCAAAAGAATCCGACATTTATATTTGGGGCTTGGTAGGAGGTACAGGAGCAGCCAATGAATGTGCCTTTGTTATCTCTGTGGTTGGTATAATGTACTATTAAAAAAATAAAAGGCTATTTGCAGCCAAAATGGTTACAAAACCTCCTCTTCATTTTGCTTGGACTTCTGTGAAAGACCAATTCAAGCACTACAATTGTATATCTTTAGGACTGCTACGGACTATTATTCTAAGCATACACTGTTTTTTGTATTTCTTGAATGAGACTTGTGTGTCCTCCAGAGAAAGAAAGAAAGAAAGAATGAGACTTCTTGTGAAAGTGATGACATAAAATTTTTAGAGGACATAGCTCAACCAGTCCAAATTTATCTTATCTTGGGGAAAACCTGGACAGGCAGTTTGGTAGAAAAATTTGGGAACTTACAGAACTGTCGGTGAATCCTTTTTGGGACTTTATCATACAAATATTGCACGTAATATGTTCAGTGCAAGGAAATGTTCTTGCTGGCTTGCTGCTGTTTGGTGTCAATGTGCATCTAAGATGCCATCTCTTCTTGGAGACCTCAACCAGCAGTGGTCATTCAAAAACATTAACTAAGGTCAAGAAAACAGCGAAGAAAGGAACAGTTCCAAGGGGTTACCAATACCGTATATACTACTGTGGATGCTTCAGTTAGTCCGCGATTTCATTCGACCGCGATCGAACTGTTCCAAAAGATACCATATACTGCTGGCCGATCCACCTGCTGCCTCTCGTTACGCAGAAAGGAACAAGAAAACACATGTCGCCTAGTGATGGCGAAGGACGTGACTGATCATGCGTGCATGCTATTGATCTCGACTAATTCTTGTGGACATAGGCGTTTATTATCTGTGCTCGATCAACTGCACCGATATTCGAAATTGACCTGTGAGTTCAGTAGGAGTAATTAAACTGGTGCCACACTGTCAGTCTGTCACTAGTAGTTCTCTTGTTGGCATCAACGATTTATGCTAGTATACTGACTGCATGCTGAGCTAACCGAGTAATATTTCGGCAATCCAGGCCAATGAGCCTGGAGGAATTAAGCTTCAGAATTTGACTAGTCTTGCAGCTAATCATGTAGGACGGCGTTATAAAGAACTGGTCACGCTGAACAGTAGCATAATTTTTCTGAAGTTGATGCATTTCTTAACTCTGACGAGTCAAATCATGACACATGGTCCTGCTCATTGGCTGTGTTTACTGGTACTTTAATTTATCCAATCCCACTGTTAGGTGAACCAGCGTGGTCAAGGCTGATTTGTGCTGTTGGGTACCCTGATCACAGTTATTACCCGCAATCTTACTTGCTCAAATTTAACGACAGTGGTCAACTGTTCTGAAAGTCTGAAGTCTGAACTCATTACAGGCAGCCGCAGTCGTTTGGAGACTGAACACAGGAACAATGCATGTCGGCCTCGGCGGGCTAGCTCTGAACTTTAGTTTCACCACCTCAAGCAATTGAAGCAATCAAGTGGTAGGCTCCAAGCGGAGGCAAGCCGCCAAAGCAAGCAGGGAAGCCGCCACCCGTCTCCGGGCCGGACCACGGCCGTGGCAATCAAGTGAGATCACGACCGTGCCGGGGGTGGAAAATCCGAGCGAATCGGCATCATCGATAGCGAACAGCACGGAGGAATATCGCCGAGGGCCAGCTCCAGCTCAGAGCACGTAAGGCCCAGCCATTGGATCGCCCAGTTTGTCTTCTTCTAGCTTCGTGCCCTAACGAACGCAGAGGCCAGCCAGCTAGCTAGTTTGCTTAGTCACCAGCTACGGACAGTAGCTAATGGGTTGTTGAAGCTAGAGATTGATCAGCCATTAACAACTTCACAATCGTTTTCGCACGAGCTTTAACTATTAGTATGACGCATATCGTGCGCCATGGCTTCAAGACTTGAGAGCAAAGAATTCCCATTAGGGTCAGCCAGTCGAGAAGAATGTGCTGGTATTCCTCTCACAACTGGCTGGCCTGATGAGTTGTTAATTCTTATTTCTTAATAGTAGTAGCTAGAGCAAAGCCTTGTCCCCTAGCGGTTCTGCATGACTGCATCACAGTTCACACAAGTTGTTGCCGTGGAAAAAACAGGCTGCAGAACTTTGGATTTCCGGTCCTATGAAAGTCTCCGGCTTTAATTAGACACCAACAGCGAGACAGTTTGGAGTATTTCACCGTGCCAGAGAGCATTTGTGCTGGCGGTTAGAACAGGTTTATGCTGGCGGGTATCGCACCTAACAATTTTGAGCCGGCACAAATACTGTCTGTGCTCTCTGCTGACAGGCGACGTTAGCCACCCGCCAGCATAGATGGTTTCTCTGTTGGCGGATGCTTATGCCGCTCGTCAGGAATATGTATTTTCTCATTCAATATATTATTTCCCATGAGTTATTTATAATTTTTATTTCTCACCAGTTTTTAGCCGACAAATTGAAATATGTATCTCCAAACACATAACAACAAACTTGAATAATAAATAATTCATATTATTAAAAATCCAACATTTGGAATAGAGCTATTCTTTACCACGCTAATATTAAAGCTACTACGCCCATCTACGAAGATTTGTGCACTCGTCCACCATCAACACGCCATCTTTATCAAAGAATGCTCCATCCTCATGACAAATCTCGCGTAAGATGAACCTCGTCATGTCCATACAAATGTTGTCGATTTGTTTGTCTTCGATCTTGCTATAGTTACTGTCGATGGTAGGCATCTGTAGGTATACAGTAAATGAAGATTAGGATGTATTACCATTAGGAAGTTAGCACATGGTAGTGTATAAGAGACTTACGTCTTCAGGGTTCGTCCATTACCTCCCATTATTTCTGATGAACTCACACACGTAATATCCGCATAGCACAAAGCTGGGAGGTTGCTTGTGGCACTGCAAACAAATAGAAAAATGATGAGTTGTTACTAATGACAAGTCTACATTATATGAAAAAAATCAAGTTTTTATGTTCTTACAAATCTATGATATATTATTTTCATAGCTTCCGTCCTTTTTGGATTGTGGACCCCGCCTTTTAGTATGTAAAGCTTGTACACACTTTGAGGATATAAAGATAAAAGTTAGTAATACAACTTAGGTGCATAGAATGTCGGCATGCATTTAAGTACTGCCAAATAATGTCTTACTTTTGTATAATGCCTATGAAATCCTTGTACCTATCTCTATGATAGCTGGATGAGTCGAGGACCACTACTTTTCCTAGCTTGGGTAAATTAATGATGCAAATCTAGTGATCTCTACATTATATTAAAATAATTTATATTATATATAGCATTAAATAGCACCTAGTATATATATAGTAATTAAAACTAGCTTACTCAAAACTGTAAGAAGCTATGATATAATCCTTGTCAGCCTTTTCTTCATTACTTTTGCAATGTATACGGACACTTTGTGCATTTTTTCTCAGTGGGTTTTTATTTTTATAGCATCTTCCTCCGCTTGTGTCTCTGCTGCTTCTATTTGTGCTTTGATCGTTTCCGTCATTTTGAGCTTGTGCTCTGGCTTGCTTATTCGTGCTGTGTCAAGGTACGCTACCTTGAACCCGCCGTGCATCAATTCTTCCTCCCTCCATTGCATCCTGCAGAATAGGTTGCTCAGGTGCTTCAAATAAAATATGTATGTATTTAAAACTCGTGTATGCGGTACATGTGGACTTACAAGCACCAAAAGGAAATGAGATTCACGTCGAGGTGTTGTTGACGGTAAAGTCTGTGCAAATCCTCGAAATCGATCATAATCTGGTATGGGAGAACGCCAAGGAAAACCTTAGTTGGGACATGCGTGGTGATTGCTCGAATGCCTTGCTTCATTGCATTCATGATCCATCCATGTAGCTTATTCAGTTCCCATGTGCCCTCCAGCAGATCCCACCGATACAAGAATGGTTTACCATGCTCATAATCCATTGAGACATCATCTGACGCAAAGAAATTGAGGTTTTGATCCTTTTCCTTTTGTCGAGAGGCGCTGCGAGTCACAGATTTTTCACCGAAAGATGAAGCCTTCTTCTTCAATACGTTTAAAAACTTGTCGATGTCTGTTGATGGAGCTTTTTCAAATGTGCTGACCATATGAGGTACCACTGGCCTCTTGGGAGGTGGAGATGCCGACGAAGGCGATGTTGGATTATTAACTTCTAAATCATCTACCCGTTCATCACCTTCTAGTGCTGATGTCCCATCGTCCTCATTGAGAGCTTCTTGGACAGGTGATAGCATTGCCTGCTCTTCCTCATTATTAGCTCCCTGCACATGTGACAACGTCGGCTGCTCCGTGTCAATATTTGAATCTGGAAGGGGTACTTCTTGGCTCGGCCGTGAGGTTTCTGGTGATGCATTCATAACAATATCTCGGTGATGCCACAATATGTACTGGTTCATCACATCACCGAAAACCTCAATCCCCTCATCAATAGGGATGTCTGTCTCGCACGACTCATCCAACACCATAACAACTTGTACCCAGACGTATTCTGGCGGGGGTGCCTTTGGGAACACATGACCCGTTACTGCCATGCCGGTTGCGACCTCTGGAAACTTATTTTGTTTCCTTCCATAAAGTATAACCAACCTGTATGGTGTTTCCACTTGTATATTGTCAACGGGGTACCTCATGTTTGCAATGGAGCCAGCACTACTCGGAGTAACGAATCCTGTCTGGGCAAGTAGCATGGTTGGTTCTGCCTATCGTTGACCACCGGATACTGTCGGGTCAGCCATTGTTTGGCTCATTGCATGGTTGGCCAAGAACTCTAAAAACTCCTACTTGGCAATTTCTCTCATCTTCTCATCAAGGTTTTTCTTATAACGCTTGCACTTCCTGTAGTTTGCTTGGTCGTTGGGGAATGCTTTACCCCAGGGCAATGTTGATGACATCGCTCGAACACATCCAGAGTGCTCCACGGTTCCAATCGCAGCGGTTAGCTGATCTTTCTCCTTGTCAGGCCTGAAAAGACCCTTCTTTTGCACCTCGGCGAGCTGTTCCAACCTCTCGTAAATTATCGTTGTTGAGCGGTGTTTGAATTTAACCTTGTTGTCGGTTGTTACAGTCGGAATTCGAGCTAGTACCCAATTCATGCTACGCTCATCCAAGCCTGCAAACATATCCGGTAAACCAGCTCTCCTCCGTTCTTTTTCCTCTCTCCTCCATTTAGCGACCTTGGCAGTGTACCCTCCCACACCCAAGTGATGGGGGTTCTCGGCGGCTTTCATAGCCTTTGCGGTATTTTCTTCACTCAGGGCTTTTGCTTCCAGCGTGTTCTTCTATTGTTTGAACTCTTCCCACATTTCTGGAGGAATCTTACCGAAGTCATCCCTAGCATACTTGCCTTTCTGTACATATTATTTATAGTGTTTAACACTAATAATTTGTGTCAACGCGCAGCAGGGATCATTGTTTTCTATCTTCTCGGAGGAACATAATCGTTATTGGTCAAGAGTCAGCCGATGGTTTTCAAAAAAAAAGCGCCAGTCGGTGACCTTGCTTGGCCTGAGTTGCATGTGCGATATCTTTATTTCCTAACGAGTTTGATGATGGAATATTTGTCCAATTAAGGCCCAACGTCCCTGTTTGCACACGGATGAACTCAGAAAGAAGCAGATGTAGAGCTCCAGCTTATTTTTTTAAACTAACTTCGGTAGGAGCCCTACCATATCATTTAAGAAGGAGAGAATGCAGTTCTTTTACATGGCCAATATTACATAATTTTCCATAAACTCATTGCTCAAATAGATAAATTCTAACATAAGAAAACTAATGAACACTCAGAGACCTACATGCTTGCCATCGCAAGCAAATTTCTTCCTTGATTAAGAATAGCACCTGAGTTGGGGAAGCTATCACTCCCTCAGAGTTGCACATGTTTCTCTCCTTCCACAGATTCCAAACTGTGTAGATGAGGAGTGCTGCACTTGTACGCCATTGCTTCTTGTTCAGGCCCTATAGCGATGTGATCCACTGATCTTCTACGTTACATGCTGGTGTCGGTAGCGATATAAAATTGTTGGTCCAGCTCCTGATCAGCGACCACACCTGCATTGCATATGGGCAGTGCAGTAGAGATGTGCTGCTACTTCTTGCTCTGCTTGACAAAGCGAGCACATCGGATTGCGTGGCTAATTTCTTACAGCAAGCTTTTCCACTGTTAGTATCTTACTTTGGATGAGTAACCATGCAAAGAAACGGTGTTTCCCTTCCATCTCTGCCTTCCAGATTGTTGTGGCTTCAAAAGAATAGAATGAGCCCTGAAACTGAAGTGAGTATGCTAATTTAGCACTGCACTCTTCATCCGGCGTCCATCTTCAGGATATCTCAGCTAGCCTATCTGTGAAGTGGACATCTTGCACCAAATCCCACAATTGCACAAATTCCACCATTTCTACAGCCGTGCTCATTCGCCATAACCCTCTTGTCCAGTTCTGGTTGATCATCTCCTCATACACGTTCCTGTGCTTACGCCAAGCAAGTTTGTACAGGCTTGGCGCTAGGTCTCATGGTGCTTTTCCTTGCAACAGGGAAGAAATCCAGAATTCTACTTTCAAACCATTCCCCACGGTTACCATAGTACCCATTCTGAAGAGTTGTCTATCTGTCTCATTAACTGGTGCTTCACTGCCAACCCAAGGCCGATAAGGGTCTTGCCACTCGTACCGTAGCCAGCAAAGCCGTAGCACCCGGCTAAACAGATCAAGGTCCATAATTCCCAGCCCTCCAAATTTTTTGGGTCTGATAGCCTTTCCCCATCTGACAATACAGTGCCCTCCATTTGCCTCTACAGCTCCTCTCAAGAGAAATCCTCTTCTAATCTTATCTATCTTCTTGATTGTCCATTTTTTTGAGGGCAAATACAGTCAGGAAGTAGGCCGATATTGAAGTCAGTACAGAGTTCACCAACACAAGTCTTCCAGCCTTGTTCAGTAACCTTCCTTTCCAGGATGGTAGTCTTGTTGCAACCTTGTCGATAAGGGGTTGAACATCAACTCTTCTCAGAGATCTTGTGTGAAGGGGGAGTCCAAGATAAGTGCAATAGAAAGCTTTCACTGGACAAGGGAAATTTTCTATTATGTTCTCAATGTTAAGGCCATCACACTGGACTGGGTATACAACGCTCCTGTTCCTATTGGTCAGCAGCTCAGAGGCCACCCTGAACTCGTCCAGTATGTAATTTGTTATGCTAATTTCTTCTTTGGTTGGATTAAGGAAGATTGCCACATCATCAGCATACATGCTCATCCTGACCTTTGCTACCCAGTTCTGAATTGGTGATAGGTAGCCTTCATTAGTTGCAATGTTCAACATTCTCTACAGTGGTCCTATTGCTAGAATGAAAAGTAGTGGGATGAGAGGATCCCCCTGCCGTAGTCCGGTCCTGTGCTTGAACCAAGGTCCCCTTGATCCATTGAGTAGCACAGATGTACTGGCAGTGGACAGCAATATAGAAACTCAACTCCTCCATCTTGATCCAAATCCCATTTGCTCTAGCACTTCCATTAAGAAATCCCACCTTACACTATCGAACGCCTTTGCTATATGCAACTTCAGGAAAAGTGTTGCACATTTTGATTGATGCTGGGCCTTCACCAGGTTCTGTGTGAACAGAAAGTTATCCTGTATATTTCTTGTCTTAATGAAAGCACTCTGTGTTCTTGACAACAACTCATTTAGGTGCGGTGTCAGCCGGTTAGCCATCAGCTTGGAGATCAACTTAGCGATGCTGTGTGTTAAACTGATAGGCCGATAGCAACTTATGTTGCATGCTTCCGCTTTCTTTGGGATCAAAACCATGTGTGCTTTGTTGAGCTCATTGAAATGTTGGCCATGCTGCTGGTAAAAGAAAGTAACTGCCGCCATTAGGTCATGCTTTATGGTCTGCCAGGCTATCTTGAAAAACAAACCAATATAACCGTCAGGCCCTAGTGCCTTCTCGCTGGCTAAATCAGTAATGACCTCATGAACCTCTTCTTCGCTGATCTCTTCTTCCAGGTTGTCGAGTTGTAGCCTTGGCAAGCCTATTCGGCTCCAATCCAACATGTGTGTTCTTTGCCCTGACTGTCCAAATAACATACTGTAATGCTCAAATATGTGGCCTTCTTTGTCTTCATAGGAATGGATGGCCCCTCCATCGGATGAAGTTCTTCCTCCTTCTACCATTAATTTTCATGTGGAACAACTTGGATTGGGCCTCAATTGCCTTTATGTTCACCAACCGAGATTATTGCTTGGCTCTGATTTTCTCTATGGCTGTCATTCCCAGGATTCTTGCTTTCAGATCTCGCTTTAGTTGCAATTCACTCACGCTCAGCTGTCTAAAATCTTGGACCACATTCAGGATTCCTACTAGTTGTTTAGCAACGCACAGTAGCAGTTTGTTCCTGACTATTTTTAATCTAGCCCACTGTTTAAGGCTTTTCCTTGCTCTTTCCAATTTAGTGTGTAGCCACAAATATGGATTGTGTATTTGTAGTGGTCTTGCCCATGCTTCCTTCACGATGTCCTGATATCGTGACATTTTTGGCCAAAAGCTCTCAAATATGAGTCCTTTGTATTTTCATCTTGTGGTGTTTCCGACAAGAACTAGGGGATAGTGATCAAACACTGATGCTGAAACAACTTGTAACGCACAATTGGGTAGCATAAGATCCCATTTTGTTGTGTAGAAAGTTCTGTCGATTCTAGTTTGTGTGACATCATTAGACCAGTTGAATTTTCTACCTTTCAATTTTAGCTCCTTTAGCTCCAGATCATCAACAAGGCTTCAAAAGGAGCCCATGAGGCTCCTGTTCAAATTGGCGTTGCTCTTGTCCTGTGCTGATAAAATCATGTTAAAATCCCCCATAACCTGCCACTTATTAGAGAATGACTGTCTGATCTATCTCAGTTCTAGCAGAAACCTCAATTTCTCATTGTCCCCTTGTGGTCCATACACCACTGTTATCCACCATTCAGCAATGGATGTTGTAGCTTCAATTCTTGCAGATACTATAAATTCCCCAATAATTGGCTGAGATATTTTGTAGAAATTCTCATGGAGCGCTAGCAGAGCTCCTCAACGTGTTCCTTGTGCTGGCAGGAACACAAAATTACTTGTAAACTGTTGACCCAGTGTTTCTTGGTTTCTTGAAGACGTGCAATGATACATCTTGTGTCTGTTACCATGTCCCTCACTACTTTCCTCCTTGCTGCATTATTAAGCCCTCGCACATTCCAATTAAGCAAGAAATAGTTCTGGCTACTCATTTGGAAATAAATGAAACACAACGGTACCCTTTATACAATAGGGTTCACCCATTGACTGAAACATCAGAATAAGTTGACCCATCCCATTGCTAGGAAAATGGCCACCACGCACACACGCACGCACACACACATACAAAGACCCACGCACAAAGACTCTTAGACGTACACAAAGCATCATACTGACAACGATGACACACACCCACGCAGCCATGGCGTCGCCTTTCCTCAGGCTTCAGCATCAATAGCAATGGCGCTGAAAGTATCTGCACCACTCCCTTCACCCAAACCAAACGCATCTCTGAAGCCCCCTACTGTCTATTCCTGGAGCAGAGCCACAACCTGCTCTCTGAAGCTGGAGTGTACTTCTATGCCAAGTAGTTGGTTTTCCTCTAAACATCCATTCATCCTCATCAAGAGTGTTGTCACTTGGTCTTCCATTATCAGTGATGTTTTAAGCTTGTGGCAATCCTGACACTCTTCCTGGATGATGGGGTCATTGTAGAGCACCTCTTGTTTTTGGCCACTAGAGTTCTTGCGTTCTTCCCGATCTCTGGTTCTTTCGACAATGATGTGTTAGCTTCTTCGAAAATTTCCGTTTCCTTTGTACCCTAATCGGTCCAAGCTTTGAAGCCCGATCCGTCTTTCCATCATCACAATCCTGGTCCACTGGCCCACTGCTATCTACCCCCTCAACAAGCTTGTCCTGTGTCGGACCACATCCATCCTCTTCCGCAAGAGGCCCGCACTGGCCCATCCCCTCATTCAACTTCCTTGGAGCATCTTGATCCTGGGCCAGCGCAACAAAATCCTCCGATATCTGTCCGGACCCTTGCTGAATTGATTTCAAGCCTGATGGTACCTCCAAGCAGTGCAGGCTTGCATGGACATCTTCTGGCTCACCCTGGTTTGCTGGCTGTCCCTCTACTATCACGCTTGTCTTGTCTTGTACTGTGTTGGATGCTTCTGGGAACATTGCGTCAATGGCAAGCCTTCCTGTCTCACTTCTATGGCTAATGGGACACTCAAACTCCTCCAAGACAATGTTCTTATCCTAAGGCGCCTGCATTTTCTACCCTTTTGCCACTAACCCCTGCACCGGCTGGCAAAACTAGTTTTGGCACTATATGTGTGCCTCATCTCTCATGGGGTCCCTGCCTGCCTGCATCCCCAGCAGGTAATCATCAGAAGGGAAACTATCATTTGTGCCATGGAAAGCAAGCAGTTCCTCTTTCTAGTTCCGGCCTGCCTCGATCTTCTCCTTCACGTGCTCCTAGTCCAGCACATTGTTGGGATACGAGGTAGGCTACACTAGCGCAAATCAAAATTTTCTACCGCGTATAACCAGGAAGAACTGCCGTATAAGGATCACGGGATTACCACTCGACGCACTACTAGTGCGGAAGATGTAGATATGCGTCGGTGCAGTGAAGACGATCACGTAGTCGTACGTAGTCGAACAACGTAGTCGTACGTAGTCGATCACGTCCAGCGGCTCCTCAGCAGCTCGTCCACGTGCACAGCAAGATCGCCTCCGGTGCCGCGGCTCGTCGTCGGCTCGTCGTGGCTCGTCGGCGGCTCGTCGGCGGCTCGTCCAAGTGCTGCAGGCGCAACACCTCCAAGGTATCCACACGTGCAGGGAGGAAGCGTCGCAAGCCGGATTGCTAGATCCGCGAGTTGCAACGGGCGAGGGCGTGGGAGGCGCGGCAAGAGTGTTCAGCCAAAAGGTCTAAAACCCTAGGGCGCCCCCACCCCTCTATTTATAGGGGTTCCTGATGGGCCTCTGGATCCGAGGCCCATTAGTACTCCTAAACCTAATCCAACTCGGATCAAATCCGAATTGGGCTTCCAGCCCCTTAAGTGTGCGACCCTTTGGGTTCGGATACGTATAGACATGGCCCGAGTACTCCTACTCGGCCCAATAGTCGGTAGCGGCCTCTAGCAAGACGTGCCAACTCCTATACGCACACGAAGATCATATCAGACGAACCATCACAACATAATATACATGCTATTCCCTTTGCCTCACGATATTTGGTCTAGCTTCAAGCCGACCGCTCTTTCTCGATCCTGTGATTCGGAATCCCTTTGTAGGTTAACTCTTAACCGTACGTAGCATGGCCATGCATTTTCGGATCCGATCACTCGAGGGGCCCAGAGATATCACTCTCAATCAGAGAGGGGCAAATCCCTTCTTGATTGACCATGTCTCATAGCATGCTTCTTGACAAACCCGAAAGCTACCTTTATAACTACCCTGTTATGGCGTAGCGTTTGATAGCCCCTAAGTAGGTCGATCCACATCTAGAATACATGCGACAATCTCAGGTCTAAGGACAAAGCGTATATGTTGTTTAAAGAGAGAACTACTTCTCGTGTTGGGTCAGTCCTAACACATGTCTCCACATGTGTCCACATTATTAGTTCAACATCTCCATGTCCATGACTTGTGAAACATAGTCATCAACTAATACATGTGCTAGTCTAATATTCATGTGTGTCCTCACATGAACTCCGACTAGGGACAACTTTAGAATAACCATACAAGTAAAGAGTTTCACATACAATTCACATAATTGCAAATCAATTCAAGTAGCCTTTAATGGATATTCAATGAACACAATATACAAATCATGGATACAAATGGAATATCATCATCTCTATGATTGCCTCTAGGGCATACCTCCAACACACATGGCCATATCGCTGCTTGCTGGCGTTGTGCCTTTGGCCGTCGTAGGAACCAGAGGATCCTCCGCCGTGGCCACCTCCAGTACCTGAGCTTCCAGTGCAAGATGGGGGAATGTCCCTCCACCTCGCTGGCGGCCTCTGCTCAAATGCACTACCATCAGCACCTTCTCCCCTCGGCGGCGACCTATCCCGTCACCCTCCAAGGTGTTGATGTACAGGAACCCTTCAGGTTAGGATTGGTAGTCCCTGGCCATCAGGGATGCTAGGATACTAGATGAACTAGTGCTTCACCGGCCATTCTTCTTCAGGCTCGTCATCCAGAATGCCACTGATTTCGCTGTCGTAGTTGCGATGCAATGGACTGTTTGGCAGAGGGGCGAAGTCCAAAACTCGATCCAGATGAATAAGCACCTCGTAGTCCAGGGTCTTGGCTACATCAGTATGCACCATTGGCATCTCCATGCTACCCACAAAGTAATCCTCGGCCACATGAACTGGCTCCTCAATCTGAAGAGTTCCTTGCTTGGTCAAACCGCTCGAGTTTGACATCCAAACCTATAGAGTGAAACATGAACGCTCTATCTCCTTCTCAATACGGCCATCTATCTCATCAATGAATGAAGGTGCATTGAAAAGTTGAGTTACCATCTCGATCTGCCGGGCATGGCTGGGAATGCCCTTGAGACACACTCAAGCCTTGTACCAGAGACTCCCAGTGGAGGCGCAAACCCTCCTGGTCTAGGGCATGAGGCGAATCCCGGTGTTGCCAGCCGGTAGAGCCCCCCTCGCCAGCACTGCATTGCGCAGCTCCGGCGAGCCGAACCGCAGCAAGAATGTAGCCGGCCCCATTGCTTCCACCTTCAGTGCATGCTTCAGAATGCAAAGCTGTTGTAGAGCATCCTGGAGCACGCTCTCACAGCCGATCGGTACCCTTGCATCTTGCTGCACCCCCACCAGGGCGTATACTTCACGCTGCTGCTCCGCCTCCCGGAGGTCCAGGGACCTTGTGCGCCTGCCACCACCTGCTGCGGGTGCTTCGTCGACGTGCCCAGAATGAACTTAGGGAACTCCCACTCCATGGCCCTCGGTGCCACTTCCTGTCTAGCTCCGTGTAGATGCGAGCTAGCAGGCTCTTCTCTCCTCCTCGGCATGGCTGCGAGCACGCGCTCCTTGCAGTACCTAGCTTTGTGTCTTGAGCGAGAGCACAAGAGGCACTTTGGTGGATCGTGGCACTGCAAGATGTGGTGGTCGGATGCGAAATAGTTGAAGCAATGCGTTCTGGCCTTGGCTTTCAGTAGAGCAAGCAAGTGACTCCCATCAGCAGGGTGGGGTCTAAGCCTGTCCTTGACACTAGCAGGGCGACCGCCATGAATGCCCACCAAACTCTCTCCCAGCTTAGACCACACAGGGACCCTCTTCTGGGAGCTCAAAGTAGCTTGTGCCTCTTGCCATTGATAACTTGCGCCTGGCTTGTCCTTGCTGAAACGTGGGATGAATGTCTTGGTCCGGACCAACACTTCCTTGTAGGAAACCAGGTGGTCCGCCGGCTTGACCACGACTGAACGCAGAGGTCCAGTCGTCACTGCGGCCGGCTTACCTTTGTCATGGGATTCGCGCTCCTTTCCTTCTTTGCTCGCCTTCAATGTAACTACGTCTCCACCAATCTGAACGAAGCTCTCCTCACCTCTTTTCTGGATAGGACTATCCCCAATCTCCGGGCTGGTGGAATAATGGAGGTCCAGCGCCTCATCTGGGCTTGAATGCGAGCGGCTGGTTGGTAGGGTGGTTGGAGAGTTGGGTGCGTGGTTGGGGTTTGTGGGCACCGCCGGCGAGGTGCCGAGCGGCGGGGGAGGGGGACGACTTGTTGAATATCCAGTCTCCTACTTGCAAAGAAAGAATATTCAGTTTCCGTACGGTGATGTGTTGGACGGATCGACGCAAAAGCAACAAGGCAGTAGAGAATGTTACTGCATCTAAAATCTATGTGTGGACATGCATGCATAAAAGTTCAGCATGCATGTCGCCATAGCCAAGAGATGTTTGGTTGACCAAGCAAAGCCCAAGGTTACAGAGACAAATTTGGGAGGAGGTGCTCTTTGGAACCGAGCCTCAGTGTAGGAACGAGTTGTGTGGATGCAAGGAAACAAACACCGGGCGCTGTTCATGGTCACCTACAGATATGAACTTGCGGGACAACTCCAATCCTATCCATCTAGGGCTAGGCATCAGAAAGCTAGAAAGCAGCCGGTACGAGATGATGGCGCCCTTCCCTTGTACGGGTCCTTCGGTCTTCCACCCCAACCATCCTCTCTCTCTCTCTCTAGCCTAGCACTTGTAGGTTCATGGGATTGTTGTAGGGTCACAAGGAATTGCCATGCATGTCAAAGTGCCAGTTGCTGCCGTTCCATTCGTCAAGGCCTCCAGCAGCCTCCAGATCATGTGTCTTCACTTTGCACCGCCAATTATTGGCTGTTATACTGGCAGTGGCAAAGAACCTTCGCCACCGCCCACGTCCTGCCCCGAGCAATGCTCTAAAACATGCTAACATCCAAAGATAGATCGCTCCCCTCGCGGTTTGCGTGCCATTTTTTTATGCAGGGTTAGATGGCGGATCAGCTACTTAATCACCATTTTATCACGAGTTGTTTTCCTTCTTATTGGAAGGTGACGTGCAGGGACACACCGCCGCACATATCAGCGCTAGAAAAGCCTTGAGAGATGAATTGCGGCTTTTAGTGGTGCTCGGTTTTGTGTCCTAGGTGCGGGAGCGGCCTAGTCGTGGTGTTTTCTTGGTTTTGTGGTTTATTCCGTTCTTCTAATAAAAATTACGGCAAATCTCTTACCGTTCCGTAAAAAGAATGAATTGCGGCTCCATTGTTGGTTGAAAAGCTTGACTTTCAGAGGTAATTTTACTATCACGTGTGTAGGCTGCTAGGCTCCGAGCGAGCCAGTGAGGTGCCGAGAAAATGCAGCACACCTCAAGATTCACTAAAAAGGATTGCAATTGGGGAATTTGCCGCTAATGACAAGGGGGTTTAAAGCCACTTGGTGACAGTTTTCCCTTTTCAGGGACGCTACTTGATGCACAAGAGTATATATACTTTACTCCAATTTGCTTGCAATTTATTCAAGGAAAATTATTGAAAGCTTTGGTTCTGTTTTTTTTCCTATGCCTTTTTGAACCAAAGGATTATATATATTCTGGTGCCATTGAAATCTACCATCTGTTCTTTACTTCTTTTATATACCTATAGTAAAGATAAAGCTACTTAGCCCCGCTCATCTCGCTGCCTCGGTGCCCTGTGATCCACTACAGAACTTGTAATCTTTCCCGGCAATTATTTTATAAGTGGTCAACGATTTTAGTACTCCAATTTTTCTCGAGTAACCAAGATTTTTTAAGTATTTTTTTGTCTTTCCCAACAGTTTTGACAACCTACTAACAACATAATTGCCAACAAATATATTACCAACAGTTATGATAGATAACTAATACAAGACTAGAAACTATTGGCCATTTTGAAATAGAAACTGTTGGGAAAGATTATCACTCTTGTAGTGATTTGATAATAGTCTTCTGATAATACTCTTTGAAGCAGATAAACTACTTATTTGAGATAATCCTTTCACATGTACTTCACTCCCTTTCACTTTTACTATATCTATGAATAACTCAGTAATTCCAAGGGTTTACGAGCTATCTTACTATTACTAATTGGAGGCTCCTTTTGAAGTCTCCAGGTGAAGCCACCTAGGATTCCTAGATGGACACTCTAGAAAAAGAGAGAAATCTTAGAAATTCTCACAAAAAAGCAAAATATACGACCATCAATCGATAGATTCAAATCATCATAGTCATTGGATTTATGATATTTTCTAAAAAATTACCCACCTATGCTATTATGAAAATAGCCTAAAGTAACCCTCTAAATCTATATATAAATTACCCACCTCTGCCATTATATAAAATGAACTAAAGTAACCCCTAATCTTCATCAAAATTACCTACTTATACCATTATAAATAATATTTAAAATAACCCCCTAATTTGCAACCAAATTGCCCACCACTATTCTTAAAAACTTAAAGTAACCCGTTAAATTTGCATCTATATTACCCACACATGCCATTATTAAAAATAACATGATAACCCTATGTTTGAATCAAATAACCTTAATTAAAATATACAACAATATATGATTCTAAATCGTCTATATCTTGCACTATTGGTATATGATATAATAATTAAGGTCCATACGCATGATGTGTGTCACCATTTATAAAGATACAAAGTAAGTGATGAGAATATAGATTTCTATGTTAAAATTGTATCATAAAACTTAGAGTTCATTAAATAAATTCAAGCGTATATCTGTGATGCAAAGTGAAAAGTTAAAGATTATTAATGTGGATGAAAATATTATAGAGTAATTACTAACTAAAATCTATCACAATTGGATGAAGATAATAAGTATATATCTATAAAAGTATTGTGTTCGAATATTTAAAAAATAAGAGGTAGCTTATGGTAATATGTTTTAGCAATGTAGTCCCACTTTTTTCCATTGGAGACTCCGCATTAGTTCCCACGAGACAAGCTATAAAAAAGAGATAAATTCTCATAAAAATTAAAAACATCAAACACCAATCCTGTAAACTCTAATAATCATAGCCATTGATCTATTACATTTTCTAAAAAGTTACCCACCACTATCATTATGAAAATATTCAAAAACAAGCTCTAAACCTATATCTAAATTACCAAGCTCAGCTATTATAAAAAATAATCTAAAGTAACTCCATAATCTTCATCCAATTTACTAATACATATTATTATAAAGCATAACTTAAAATGTCATTATAAATTTTATCTATATTACCCACGTATGTTGTTATTAAAAATAACCTAAATTAAACACCTAAATCTTAATCTAATTATTTTCACGTGCATCATACAGAAATGTCAAAAAGTAAACTAATATATGATTCGAAATTACCTATTTATGTGATTGTTAATCTAAAAATACTAAGTTAAAGTATATACACATGATGATTGTCACCATTTAGATCATTTATACGTGTATGTGAGGAATCGATGAAAAATATTGATTTGTATGCTAAACATAATGTATGGAGGATTGGAGGTGCGATACAAAATAGAAAAAGTATGAATATGGATTAAAAAGTGCATAGAGTAATTATTAATTAAAAATCAATCACAACTGGACAAAGATAGGTACATATCTGTATAAGTATTATGTTGACGTATTGAAAAAATAAGAGAGTAGTAGGTAATCAATTTTGATTATTAGCTAGGAGTTTAATTTCTAAATAATTTTCAAATACAATAGCTTCTAAAAATATTAGCCTGTGCAGGAGCACGGGTTGATGGACTAGTACGTAATAATATAAAGCCGACACTCCTGCTTATAGCATGTGGGCATTTGGGGTCACTACCTCTAAAAGTATATCTTCCACTGTACAGCTTTGTTGATGGGGGCATTTTTTGTATACTCTACACTCGGTGCATTTCTTTTGAATTAAAGAAGTTGCTGTAGACTCCTATTATGTTGTTAGTTTCCTTAACAGTCTATTGGGTTGCACTTATGTAGAGAATAAGTAAAAAAGAAGTGCCAAAAAGGTCAACAAATTATCTCTGTCTAACTATTATGCTATCAAGTTTCTAGTTAGGTCTTTATTTTATACTACTTTGATACATCAAAACTTAGGGGGCGTTTTCTTCCCGTGTCTTATTTTTAGCACGTGTCACATCGAATGTTTAGATACTAATTAGGAGTAGTAAACGTAGACTATTTACAAAACCAATTACATAAGTGGAATCTAAACGGCGAGACGAATCTATTAAGCCTAATTAATCCATCATTAGCAAATATTTACTGTAGCAACACATTGTCAAATCATGGACTAATTAGGCTTAATAGATTCGTCTCGCCGTTTAGATTCGTCTTATGTAATGGGTTTTGTAAATAATCTACGTTTAATACTCCTAATTAGTATCTAAACATTCGATGTGACGGGTGCTAAAGTTTAGCAAGTGGAAGAAAACAGGCCTTTAATGTCAGAATTTCTTTTTTTTTTGTCCATCTGGCCATTGCTTAGAAAATACGCGTCAGACAATGCAGCCAAAATGGATCTGGCGGGAATCAGAAGAAGGTGCAGAACGAGTCTCTGCTTTGAGAAGCGGGGGAGCAAAAATTAGTTATGCATGAGCAAACGATGGTGCCCTTGTTAATCCTGTGGTTGGTACAATGGACTATAGCTTAAGGCAGGAAAATCCAAAAAGATGATTCTGCTTGAGCAAATGATGAAGCATTTGTTAATTCTGTGGTTGGTACAGTGCCTGAGCTACGGCCAATAGCTTAGGAAATTTCCTAATCACTTTGCTTGGAACCAAGCAACAATTCCTATATTTAAACGGAGATCGTGGACCTATCTGATAGACCAATACATGCACTACACACAAACTTTTAAAGTCTACTCAAAATCTCTCGTGTTATTCTTACATTTCTTTTCATGACTGAGACTTGTTGTGAAAGTGACCTCTTGAATTTTGATGAAGAAAAAACTTGTCGTGAAAGTGATTGCAAAGAATTTCCAAAGACAGAACATAACCAGTCTAAATTTATTATATCTTTGGGGAATCTGGACAGGAACTTTGGTAGAGCTATTTGGCAACTTCTATAGAACTGTCGGTAGTAGCTCCTCCTTGGAACTGTGAGTCATACAAAGATTGTCTACGTAGCATTGTACCCATTTTCTCGATCGGTATCTCTTGAGGATTAAATTTGTTTCAGATAGGCAATGCTGATTTACAGCCGTGGGGTTGCACGAAACATACTCCTTATCTACGAATTGAATAGCAGATAGCAGTCAAGAGGACACCTCTTGTTTAAAACCTCAAAGAATCGTTCATAAAACTTCACAGTTTCAGACCGTCCACAGCAGAAACTGAACAATTACAAGAGGCACCATATACGGAGCAGTACTCCATATGCTTTCAGTTAGTTGGGATCTCACTGGATCACAAACTATTGCACAAGATACTTATACGCACCTGCTTCGTCTCATCATGCAGAAATGAACAAGAAGACGCGTCGCCTTCTGAGGGATATGGACGGCAGTGACCTTGGATCCATGCTACTGACCTCATTTTTTTAATTTTTATATAGACTCGTGTTCACTGTTACTCTTATTTTAGATCTACTACACCGCTCTTTTCTTTCGAGAATGCGTGCCATTTTAGAGATGATCAGCTCAGTGATTTAGCTGTCGTAACTCATAACAGAAAGACCCTTGACATTATAGAAATTACAAGCAGAGTGCATCGAGAGCCCGAGTAGCTGTCTTGTTATTATCAGCACCTGTATTCTACTTGTAAGTTTCATTGTAAACCTTGCAATTGCACGCTGAGGTAGCCAAGGAGTCGGTTCAAGGCTACGAGCCCGGATAAATTAGCTTACAGACACTGACCGGTTTACAGAACACAACTAACCATGTAGTCAGTGGCGGAGGTTGAGCACTTAATCAGGGGACCAGCCATGCTTGTTTGCTCTAAAAATTAATGAACGGTAGCTGGTTTGCTACTCATGCGCTTCCTAAAAAAAAACAACTCCAAGATCACGCAGAACCATGTAAATAACCGATCACGCGGAACAGTTGCATGCATAATTTTTGGAGATGAATAAAATGATGAAGACATACCATTGCTCGCAGTTTCTGTCCTCCACTGGGTTTCTTTATCTACAGTTATTACACGCCAGCTAGGTTGGTCAACATTTGACTTGACCTGACGAAGAGATATCCATTAGTAATTGAAATTTAGATATCGTTTGGCAGGACTTCGGTTAACTATGCTGTGGTTTCTCCGATGGAGTAGCTTTTTAACTCCGACTTATCTGGTTGAAAAATTATTAACAAAATGACTTCTTAATTCGAAATGTCCATATTATCTTTTTCATTTTTCTTCTTCATCCTCTTTTTCCCTTTCCTTTATTCCTTTTTCCTTCCAATTCTTTCTCTCTCTCTTTATTCCCATCCTCTCTCTCTTTCTTATCCGCTATCTCCGGCTCTCCCCATCTCTTCTTCGCGTCGCTCTCCACCCCGGCTTCCTATGCCCGCGCCGCCGCGGCCATCCCCTCGCCGGCTGCCTCCCTTGCGCCGCCGTCGCTCTCCACCCCAGCCTCCCTGTGCCGCCATCGCCTTCTGCCGCAACATCCCTGTGCTCGCCGGCCGCCTCCCTGCGTCGTCGTCGCACTCCATCTCCGCCCCACCTCCTGCTGCTCGCTGCCAGCCACCTGAGCCCCGCGCCCGTCAGCATCTCCGCTCCAGCACCCGCCGCCGGCCGCCTCCGCGTCGTGCCACCGTGCTGCCTTGTTTCACCCACGGGCTCCACCCGAGGACAAGGCCGGCAAATCGACGGGAGGAGTTGCGGGTAGCCACTTTTTTGGGCTCCCCATCCACGGAACAGCTCCAGTCAGCGGGTTTCGAGTAGCTCCTCTGCCGAAGCCGTTCTCCACCGAGCCGTTTGGTAGGGCTCCAGCAGAAGCCACCGACAGAGCCGGAGCTGGAGCCCTCCCCCTTAATCGTTCGCATGCTCTCTACAGCGCTGATTACTACAATCAGGCTGTAACGAACAAAGATCACCTGTATCGAACAACTGACTAAAAAAAGCCACATGTAGGTTTGTGAGTCTGAGCTAGCTTACCTCCTGGACATTCACTACAAGCAAGACATGACAATTTGGATAGCATACTACCAGCTAAAAACACTAGAATTTTGCAGAAGCCGTGCACACAGTGGCTAGGCGCCAAAGTAGGTAGCGAATGCACCATGCACCTCTGCATGGCGAAATCAAGTGCGATCGCGACAGTGCCGGGGAAAATACGAGCAAATCCGTACCATCGTTAAAAAAGAGCTGGACTGCTTTGTCATTTTCCCCTCTCGGCGTAGGTAAGATAGCGAGCTGGTGTGCTCAATTAGCTCGTGGAGTTGTTGACGCTAGTGTGAGCAAATTAACATTTGCCAAGCGTTTCGTATCGCAATTAACCTTCTGCTATACATATATTTTTTCTCTCTCTAGAGCATAGAAGAAGTCTTATCAGGCCAACCGTGAGAACAATGTTAATCTAGAATGCCTTGTCTCTTAGTGGTCTTATCGCAATGCAACTTGTTGCATGCCCTGGAGAAACAGGCTGCAGAAACTCTGAAAGTCTGCGGCTTGGCGATCAATAAACATCGACATTCTGGCGGACTTAAAGATGCAAATAATTTGTGTCAATGAGCAGCAGGAGTGTTTGTCGCTGGCCAAGTCACCCGGCGACCTTTCTCGGCCTGTGCTGCGTGCGCGATATCTTTGTTTCCTCACAAATGGACAGTCCAATGTTTTGTCCAAGGGCAGCTCGCACAAGGGGAAAACAAGGAAAAGAGCTTTGCCGAAATGTAGCGTCCATACGGTATGTTGCCAAGTTGGACGTCCCTGACTCCCTGAGTTGTATGGTGCTGCAAGCAAAGTGAAAGCGCGCTGTTCATGGTCACCCTACAGGCTACAGACAGGAACTGGAGGGACAACTCAAATCACACTCTCCTATCCATCCAGCACCAGTCGGTGCCCTTGCATTACACGGGTCCTCAGTTTGTCAACCCAATCATCATGCATTCTCTAGCATGCGTAGGGCCATTGGATTGGATTCGTAGGGTCAAAAAAGTAGGAAGCAGCCTTTGCCATGCATTGCCACTTTTCTCTGTTTAATTCGCCCTGGCGGCCAGGCCGTGTGTATGCATATCCAATTATTGAATGCTTTGGGTCCCCTACCCGGAAGTGAACAACGTGTATCCTACTCCATCCGTTTTAAATTATAAGTCATTTCAATTTTCTTAAAAAGTCAAATTATTTATATTTAATAAAAATTATGTAACAGAAGTGTTGGACCTCGCTCTTATGTGACAGAAGTGTTGATGGTTGATCGTTCGAGTGCCGTGTTGAATACTAGATTTGCCATTTGGTAGAACAATACTCTCTTCGTCCTAAATCATATATTATTTTGGATTTTCTAATTATATAGTTTTGTATTCATTTAGATATATACTTGCGTCTAAAGTCTTAACTATGCATTAAAAAAATTAAAACGATATATAATTTGAAATAGCTGGAGTAGCGATCATCTGTCTGTACATTTCCTTTCCCCTTTTGAGCATGGATAATTTGTGCATGAATAATCACAAAATCAAGAATAACAAGGAGGCGGCTTTTGGTTTCATAGAAAGAAAAAAAAGAAGTATTTGCTTGTAGGACTATATGGACCTAATGGGCCGTAAGCATGGGCTTTTGGGCCAACCATGGTGGACATTGTTGGGACCCATGCAAGGAAAACTACAAACAAAAAGTAGCACGGACCATTTAGGAGGCTCACAATAAAACCAAATGGCTCAAAAAAAAAATCAAATGTTCGAGGCCTCTAAAACACTCAGGTGGTGCTACATATTTTTTCGCGTAGTTGATATGCAATTTAAAGTTGTAACAAACTCTGTACATAAGTTACTAGTAGATACATTGTGTCCAAAAATATGAAATCCAGATCTTCTTTTGTTAATGTTCAAAAAAAAGATCTTCTTTTGTAAATCATACACGATTAAAAAATTATGGGCACTCGAAGGAACCAGACCAAGCACACCACCACCAATTTTTCTTTTTTGGTCCGTTGCATGCACATGAAAATGGCTGACGTGCGTAACGCATGCATGCAGTTCATTGATGACTGATCTGACAGAGGAAAGGAAGGGAGGAGAGGCTTCATGCCAGATAAAGGGAATGGGGTTATCCTTGTCCAAAAAGATCCTGATCGAGCTGAGATCACTCGCCACCCCTGTAATTCTAAATCAAGCACTCGCTTGACGGAGTCTATGCGGCGCAGAGCCCGCCCGCGCCCTATGCTTGCTCCCGAGCTCTCGTTCCCTTCCCCCAGTTTCTCCGTACGTGGCCATCACTTCTCTCCTCCAGTGCTTCGTCTATTTACCCACTCACCCGAGCGGAGGAGAGAAGTGGTTGGGATCGATCCGGGCGAGTGCGTGCAGCCACAGGCGTCGGCACCATGTCTTTCACCGGCACGCAGGACAAGTGCACGGCGTGCGACAAGACCGTCCATTTCATCGACCTCCTCACCGCCGACGGCGTCCCCTACCACAAGACATGCTTCAAGTGCAGCCACTGCAAAGGGATCCTCTCGGTAAGTATTGCCTGCCACCACGCAGTCTGATGATCCTGAAGAAATAAATGGGAGTTTCTGATGCTGCAAAATTTATGCATTGGCCGCCTGCAGATGTGCAGTTACTCTTCCATGGACGGTGTGCTGTACTGCAAGACCCATTTCGAGCAGCTCTTCAAGGAGACTGGGAGCTTCTCCAAGAAGTTCACGCCAGGTACAATAATACGATACGACGATCTGGTCTCTAGTGTTGCCACACCAACTCTCTTTGTTTGTTGTGCCACAAAACCCGTCCTGAAAATTTTGTTCTGTAATTCAGGTGGCAAATCTGCAGACAAGGGTGAACTGGTACCACCTTACCTAACTAGTATCATCACGACTGATTTCGGAATGTCTGATCTGCTGTAGTAACTGGATAAATGTTTGCAATGCAAATTTGAATCCCTTTACAGGCGAGGGCCCCAAGCAAGCTATCATCTGCATTTTCTGGTACCCAGGACAAGTGCGCAGCATGCCAGAAAACAGTGTACCCGCTGGAGAAGGTACAGAATTTCTGAACATTTTTCTTCTACTTCCCCAAACTTAAAAGCATCAATAGCTCTTCTGATCCTACTAATGAATTCTACGCTTCTTTGACAAATGACACCGTAATGCTAATAAAACTACCTTGTTGTTCAGTTAACTTTGGAGGGCGAGTCCTACCACAAGAGCTGCTTCAAGTGCTCTCACGGGGGTTGCATCCTGACCACCTCCTCCTACGCCGCGCTCAACGGCGTCTTGTACTGCAAGATCCACTTCGGCCAGCTGTTCATGGAGAAGGGGAGCTACAACCACATGAAGAAGAAGAGCACGTCCCAGGATACCATGCCAGACGTGGCTGCCGAGGAGCAACCGCCGGAACCGGCGCCACCGCAAGAAGAGAAGGGAGAGGACAACTAGGAGCGAACGATGATCCGTATATATCACGCAGACTGGAGTCTGCGTCTGTCAAATCTTTTTTACGACGCTTCTTTATTCCCTCCCCCTTTTTCTTACCCTCTGTGTGAACTCGGTTTGTCAAGCTGTAAGTGTACCAGATGCCTTCGTTACGTATGAGGCTCATGACAATGGCAATTTTGGCATGGAGCTGTGTTAGCCTCACGGAAAAATGTAACTTTGTAAGCAGAACTACTACTTTGAATATATGATCCTAACAACATTGTCCTTAATCCTTGTACGCGGTATTTTATTGCTTCCCTGCAGAACTGTTTTCTATCACCGATCGAAGAGTGACAATACAAACTGACAGCAGTGTTCTGAAGAGAACAGAACGTTCCAATGAGGTGCGGATGTTCTAAATACCAGCAGACATTTCAGTAGTGAGTGACCCTTCATGATGCTACACAAAGGGTGCTTCTTCTGTGCGGAAGAAGAACACACCTGTTGGGCCTCCTTCCGGCAATAGGGCAACCGCAACAATGCAACTGGCACCGTCCTCCGCGGTGTATATGCCGGTGTCAAAGTTGATGTCAGTCTTGCAATAGCCAGGGTGCACGCTGTTGATGCGCAATCCCGGGTACTTCTTCGACATTATCCTGGTGTAGCCATTGATCAGAGCCTTGGACACCTTGTAGGCCAGGTAGTGAGAATCTGCAGGCCATCCATGAGATTTCAACTGGCCATTCTTGTAGTCTTTCAGGAACAGTTCTGACATCTCATCCAGCCTCTCTACGGTCAGATTGTCAACGTCACTCAGCTCCTGCTTAAGGTCTTCGCCGCTGAAATGCTGAACCACAATAAGCAAGGATCAAAGATTCTACAGATTAGTACACAGAGAAGGTCTGATAACACTGACAGCTGTGCTAGTTCAGAGAGGCGTACTCGGAGGAGTCCTAAGTTGGATGACACGTTGATGAGCCGTCCATCAGAGGAGGACAGAAGGATAGGGAGTAGTGCTTCGGTCACATATTTGGTGCCGAAGTAGTTTATTTTCAGACATTCTTCTGCTTCCTCATAACTTTCCGTGGAGCGCTGCAGCAACCATTGCAGTCTCTCCATTGTGCTCTTACCTACGAGCTGTTTCATGCACCAAGTTAAGTCTAGTTACCACTTCAAGTCAAAGAGACCAAGAAAAGGGAAATTAAAAACATTTCACGCCGCTGGAAGTTGCAGTCTTGCAGACAGACGGTAGTGTACTTTCAGTTGAAGCAGTGAGCCAGTGACGCTACTGTCAAAATGTAAGCAATCATCTTGGAGAAGTCAAAGGACTTACCACTTCCTCAATTGGTGCTGTGGTGTCAATCTCTGCAGTTGCGCCTATAACACCTGCATTGTTGATCTGCAGAGCCACCAACATCAGGGTTCAGTCCATAGGGGGAAAAAAAAGGCGTACGGAAGGTTAAGGGAGGAGCTTACCAGGATATCTAGCCTGCCAAACTTCTCCCTGATGAACTCAGCCAGACGGGCAGCGCTGGATGGATCACTGACATCCAGACGGTGAAACTGAACATCAGGCAGCCCGGACTCATGAAGCATCTCCACTGATTCTGACCCCCTTTTCTCGTCCCTTGCCGTCAGGATCACCATGACACCCCTGGAAGCTAGATGCCTGCATACCTCCAGCCCAATTCCTTTGTTCCCACCGGTGACAACAGCAACCCTGGAAACAAAATCCACACAAAGCTGAGATGTAAATTTTGATTTGTACGCACGAGCAAAGATCTGCAGGGATGCCTTTTGTCAGAAGGATTGGGGAAGCTGCTCCTTTCCATCACCAAGATCAGACTCGCTATACTGCAAGGCCAGAGGGAAGACGGGCAGCGATGTGCTACTTGGGCATTGGCAAATGATTAAGCGTGTGAATCCATTCCGTGCGCTTTATTTATGACAAGTGGGAATGGAGACTGGTATAGGATAAGGTTGCAATCTTTGTTCCATTCTTCCCAGCCGGCCGGCTGATTTCTTTATAATAGGCAATTAGGGGGAGAAGGCTGTCTCGATAGTGATAGGTTGAGACTTCAGAGCGCTCGTCTCCCCACCGCGATCCTTATCCGTTTGCTGGGCAAAAAAACCAAAAAGAAAAAAACACAACCTCTCCTTTCATCGTCCTCCGATCCGTCCCTGCTCCCCTCGATTTGCGGCCAGAGTTTATTTGTGTTGGCCAGGCAATAGCCAAGGTGAGATCCCAGAACTCACAGCCACACTTACACACGCATAAGCTGGAGGTAGAACAAGAAAACAGAAAACAGAGCACACACATTCAGTTTCAATTTGGTGCTGCTGAACTGAATTGAACTGCAACTACTCTTCTAGTCTTTATAGAAACTAAAGTCAAACTAGAGTACATACTAGAATGAGCGCTTCTACCAACTACCTACTACTTAGTACAATACATGACAGAACATACTTCCCCTTCTACTCGTGGCACTGCTGCCATATACGGCAGGCAGGAGCCGGTAGCAGGCCAAGAGCACTACTCGCTCCATTGACTTTGCAAAAGGAAGAGAGAAGTAAATGAGCTGAGCAATTAACTAACAATCCTCCCCCTAATTGTGATACTATTGCTTGATCTCTTCAACACTAATCTTGTTCCTCAACTCCTAGAGTCGAAGACGACTGAGTGTCTGGGTGAGGATGTCTCCGAACTGTCGAGCAGTCTCGACATACTCGAGCTTGATGCATCCTCCATCGATACAGTCACGGATGTAGTGATACTTGATGTCGATGTGCTTGCTCCAGTCGTGGAGGACGGGATTCTTAGCCAAAGCAATGGCGGACTTGTTGTCCACCCTCAGGACCGACCCGCAGAGCACTTCTCCGGTTAGCTCCTGCAGCAGCCGTCGCAGCCATGTCCCCTGACAACTCGCCGTCGCCGCCGCGATGTACTCTGCTTCACATGTGGACAGTGCGATGATCCTCTGCTTTTGTGATTGCCAAGACACCGGACAATCGCTGAGGAAGAACATCACTCCAGTGGTGCTTCGCCGCCTATTGACATCGCCCACCATGTCACTATCGCTGTACGCCGACAGCTCCAGCGTTGCCGTGCTTCGTTGGGAATAGACAATCCCATAGCCGCACGTTCCCGCGATGTATTGCAGGAGATGCTTGATCGCGGCGAGATGATCCTCCTGCGGTTCTTCCATGAAGCGGCTCACATACCCCACGGCGAAGGAGATGTCCGGCCGAGTGTGCGTCAGGTACCTCAGCCCGCCCACAATGTCGCGGTATCGTGTGGTGTCGACCTTCGCCACAACGTTGTCCTTTAACAGCTTCAATTTATCCTCCATTGGTGCCTGGCATGGCTTGTAATCGCCCATGCCGTACTGCTCTAGGAGCTTCTTCGCGTAGGCGCACTAGTAGAGAGTGATGTCACGGCTGCTCTGCTCCACCTCGATCCCAAGGTAGTAGCCGAGCATACCCAAATCACTCATGTGGAACATAGCGGTCATCTCCTTCTTGAATGCATCGATGTCTTCTTGCTCCGAGCTGGTGATGATTAGGTCATTGGCGTAGATGCCGATGATCAGAGTCATGCGCACCATCCACCGAGTGTAGAGCGCATGCTCAGTGGCGCACTTGGTGAAGCCGAGGGATGTCAATCTCTCATCGAGCTTGGTGTTCCAGGCGCGTGGGGTCTGCCGCATGCCGTAAACTGCCTTGCGCAGGTGGAGCACCTTGTGCTCTTCTCCGACGGCAGCGAACCCTGGCAGCCGCTGCATGAAGACTTCCTCCTGGAGCTCTCAATTCAAGAAGGCAGATTTGACATCCATGTGATGAACCAGCCAATCCTTGATCGCCACCAGTGCTAGCAAGAGTCACACGGATTCCATCCGCGCCATCGGGGCAAAGACTTCCTCGAAGTAGATCCCTTTTCGCTGCACAAATCCCTTCACCACGAACCTCGCCTTATGCGTCATGATGTTGCCCTATTCGTCATGCTTCACCTTGTACACCCATTTGAGCCCAATTGGCTGGCAATTTGCTGGTGGATTGACGAGGACCCAAGTCTTGTTCTCCTCAATCGAGCTCATCTCCTTGATCATGGCGCGCCTCCACTTCTGGTCTTGTTCTGCCTCCGTGAATATGACCGGCTCCTCCGCGCTTCCAAGATGGAGCTCCTGCTCATCCAGAACACGCTCTGCCAGGCCATGCGGAGTTGCATTGCTGACGAGGTTGTCCACTGCATGGAATCGCAGTGGCTCATCGTCGATGAGGTCTGACACCTCTGGCGGAGGCGTGGCAAAGTGGATCAGGGAAGCCGCACTTGGGGAAGCTGCGGCAGAGGTGGCCGCCGGTGTTGCCTGTCCCACAGGCATTGCTAGCTCCTTTGCTTCTGTTGACACCGGTTTGTGACTAGAGTCAACCGCTATAGATAAGATTCTGATAGCCGATGAAGGAGAAAGAAAAAGGGCCACGATGAAGCTGCATTGACCAAGACTGATCGCTGTTGACCATGATTTCAGAAGCCGATGGAAGACCAGGCGGGCTCAGTCCAAAGCGAAATCGACTCCACCAAATAAGGGAAAGCATGGAGATTTATCTTTAGTAGTTTTTAGAAATAGCTGTAATAGCCATGTTGTAATCGACTAGAATTTTATCTTGCTCCAAGGTATAAATATAAATTCGTGAGCCTTGTAATGAAGAATCAATCAATCAATACACAACCTTTCGGTGTCACGCCACCAAAATCCTAGGAGTAGGAGTAGAGTAGTTTCGATGAATTCCTTCTAGCGCGCAAGGCTGCATCGGCTTCGATCTCGGGCGAGCTTGTAAGTACCGTCAGCCAATCATTACGACCTCTATCAGAACTTTCTGAATTAAGTCTCATATTCTGATATTGTTGTGTGGCTAGTTATCAAGTTATCTTAGATTGCAAGTAGAACTTTTAGGCTTTGTCTAATATTCTACTTGTTTTTAACGTTGCTCAAGTTATCGAACGGCTTAGATCTGGTTAGGTTGTCTTCATCGGCTCCGTTGCCTTGTTGAAACGTTCATAATTATCAGATCGTATCAGCTGGTAGACTCTACATGCTTTCACTACTTTATATATGCTAGGTCTGATAGATCTTTACCATTTCCCCTCGTATTGCTAACCATCAGGCCTTTGACGTCAATGTGCTACCATTGAGAGTCGATGCTTCGGTCGAATTTTATCCGTATCTCATGAAAGCATGATGACGTCATTGAGTCAATAGGGGCGCATGCGAGGCCTTTCTACCGTGAGCCTGTCTATTAAGATTAACGGCTAGACGTTAATGCCCTCTCATTGTGTTACCTTGTCAAAGTTCAATTGCACGGTCGAGACATTGATTAGACTTTGTTACCTTAATAGGCTTGTAAGTGGTAGGCAAGAGGTCTTTGGTGATTGTGCTCTAGTCTTTTACGTTGTCAGATCGAGGTTAATGCCCTCTCATTTATGTTGCCTTGTCTATATTCAGTACACTTATCAAGACATTAATTAAGATCTGTTAATATATCTGGCTTGCGTACAGTCAGCATCGACTGGTCCTTGTTGCTATGTTCTAATATTTTTTAAGTTAGAAGATTGATGCTAATGCCCTCTCATTCGTGTTACCTTGTCTGAGTTCAAGACACTTATGAAGACATTGGCTAGATCTTTTAGCTTATCTGATAAGCGCATGGTTAATGAAGGCTCCCTTTTATGGCTGTGGTATTACAATGCTTTATCTTAGCTCATTGGCTGACGTAGCTGATAGCACATGCCATTAGTATATCATTTATTTACACCGTATGCTTACATTAAATATCTATTTATTGTGGTATTTATTCCAAGAACGCCTACCCATGAGTTTGAGAGGCTTCGCCACCGATCGACTCAGGAATTTAATGTTCACCTTGTCAATTTTCAGGTCAAATTAACTGGAGTTAAGCAGATCTTCTAGGTCCTCCGTGTTGTTCAACACAGAAGGCTGAGGTCCAGATTTTGTGTCAACAGTTTCCCCTGTTTCTCCTTGATAACTTGCCACCACGCTAGGGTCTTCCTCTCCTTCCACCTCCTCTGCACCGCGGTACTCCATGTGCTCAATGGTGAAGAAGATGCACGATCCGCCTGCTCCTTCTTCCCCATCACCGAGCTCCTCCCAATTCCAGGTCTTCGCCTTGTCAAACACCACATCGCATGAGACATGAACTCGCCGTGCCCGCAGGTCGAACAGGCGGTAAGCCTTGCTTCCCGCCTCGTAGCCCAAGAACACCATCAGGGTGCTCTTGCCCTCCAGCTTGGTGAGGCCGAGCTTCGTCGTCTTAATGTGCCCCATGCACCCGAACGTGCGTAGGAAGGACATGTCTGACTTCCGGTCGTGCCATGCCTCAAAGGGTGTCATCCCCTTCAAGCTCTTCGTCAGCGTGCGGTTCAAGATGAACACCGTCATGCTCACCGTCTCGCCCCAAAACGCCGGTGGCATCTTCTTCGCCTTGAGCATACTTCTCGCCATGCTGACGATCATCTGGTTGCACCTCTCCACAACCCCATTTTGCTGCGGCGAGTATGGCACCGTGAGGTGTTGCTCGACTCCTTCCTCTACACAGTAGAGTCCAAATTTGATTGAATTGAACTCCATGATCCGTCCTCAACACCTTCAGCTTCTTCCCCGTCTCCAACTCCACCCGCACCTTGAACTACTGGGTCGCCATCGCCGCCTCGTCTTTGCTTGCTAGGAGGTGCAACCACATGAAGCGAATGTAGTCGTCTACCAGTAGGAGGAAGAAGCATCGTCCTCCATGTGTGGCCGGCGTGATTGGCCAACACAAGTCGTCATGGATGAGCTCTAGGAGGTTGTTGGCGCGGTACTTTGTCGTCTTCGGGAATGGCCGCCGCCTCTGCTCCCCCACGAGGCAGCTATCACACAACTCGCTCGCATGCTCGATCTTCGGCAACCCGCGCACCATCTCATGGCGTGCTAGGCTCGCCACTGCGTCAAAGCTAAGATGCCCAAAGCAGGCATGCCACAGCCAAGCTGCGTCGCCGTCGTGTGCCGCCAAACAGACGAGCTTCGTCAGAAGAAGGTCAAGCATGTAGAGGCAGTTGGTAGAGCGGTTGACCTTGGCGAGTTGCTGGTGGTCCCTTGTCGTGGATGCGGAGCATGTCGTCATCGATGAGCACCCGGCAGCCTCGCTCGTCGAGCTGCCCGATGCTGATGATGTTGCTCCTCAGCTTCGGGATGTAGTACATGTCGTGAGCGCGCGGTGCTCACCGTTCAGGCACTTGAAGACCACCGTGCCGTGCCGTTGGATCCCCATGCGTGATCCATCACCGCACTTCATCATCCCGATGACCCCGGTGTCGAGCTCGGAGAAGGAGTCTCGATCTCCGACCATGTGGTTGCTGGAGTCCAGGTACCACATCTTCTTCAACGCGCCGCCACCCCCTTCTTCTCCGAGGTGCATGTGAGCTTGCATTTCGTCGAGCATGACGCATGGGCGTGGGGCTTCTTCAGCCTTGTCACTGCGAGCAAAGACCTGTGCCATCAGGAGGGCGGGCTCCTCGTCGTCCTCCTGGTCCAGGTGTGCGTGATCCTGGTGGCGTCGGTGCTTGCAGTCGCGAGCCTAGTGCTCGGTATTGCTCAGTATTGCCACAATTCAGGCACTGGTCCTTGCTAACATGCTCGCCGCCGCACTTCTTCCTTGTCCTGCTGCGCCCTCTTCCGCGTCCGCCGCCACCACCACTGCGCAAAATAGAGGACCCTTCCCTTGCCTTCCGCTCAAGCACACACGCCGCCTAGTGAGTAGCAGCTAGCCACCGGCGGATGTGTGCGCCGGCGCCTCCACGATGCGGTCCTCGACCGCCTTGAGTCGCCCCGCAATGTCTTCAATCATGAGCTCACTTATCTCGAGCAGCGTCTCGATTGACATTGCAATTTGCGCGAATCGTGATGGCACGACCCGCAGGAACTTGGCGACGGCCCTCCTCCTCACTGATGGTGTCACCCAGTGACCCCAGCTTGCTCACCATCATCGTGGACCGGAGTATGAAGTCCTCGATGGCCTCGCCGTTGCGGAAGACGATCGCTTCGTACTCACGGCGGAGCTGCTGTGCCTTCACCTTTGTCTTGAGGCTGGCCTCCTTCACCGTGTCCTTGGAGCCAAGCGAGACGGAGAATTCCGATGGCACGCCCTTCATGATGGCCTCCATAGCCATTTGGTCTTCTTGCTTGTCATTTGTGCCGATGCTCAAGAACTTCCAAAGGCCCATAGTCTTCATCATCACCTCCCACTCATTGTAGTTGCTGCGGGTGAGGATGGGGTAATGCGCGTTGCTAATATCCTGCATCGTCTTCTTCACTACGTACGTTGCCCCGCGACGCTCCAATGATAGAGACGGCCGACGCCCAATAGAGGCAGGCCAGCACCCTCGTTCTCGCCCTCTCTCAGCCATCACCACCCTGAATCACTCAAAATGCAGCTCTGATACCACTTGTTGGCAATAGCTAAGGTGAGTTCCTTGAACTCACAGCCACACTCACACACACATAAGCTGGAGGTAGAAGAAGGATATGGAGAACAGAGCGCGCGCGCACACACTCAGTTTCAATTTTGGTTCTGCTGCAACTTGCAGCTGCTATTCTACTCTTTATAGAGACTAAAATCAAATTAGAGTACATACTAGAATAAGTGATTCTACCATCTACTACTTCGTACAATATATTACAGGGCATGCTTACCCTTCTACTCATGGCACAGCTGCCATATACGGCCGGCAGGAGCCAGTAGCAGGCCAGGTCCATTGCCTTTGCAAAAGGAAGAGAGAAGCAAATGAACTGAGCAATTAACTAACAATTTGTCCCGTGCGGAGCAGATTTACCACCATTAACTAACAATTTATCCCGTGCGGAGCAGATTTGCCGCCATTTGAGCATAGCATGCTGCCAGTGTCAGCGCGAACGCTCGGGACCGTTTTGGGCGCTGAAACCCACTGACCCACGCTGGCACGGGCGTTCAAACTAGCAAACACACTTCCCTCGAACGAAAATTCACAGCATGCGCCAAATTTTGGAATTTTTTTTTAGCGAAGCTTATTAATAGAAACAACGGAGAGCCAGCAGCATTCCTTGGTTTTATTCGCAATCTGAAACCAGCAGATTGAAGTTGCATATAGGTAATACTAGCTAACATGCCGTTGGAGTCTTGGAGAACGACGGGCACGGACGGCACGAGGGGCCAGTGGTCATGGGCCGTGCGCTGCCAGCAGTCAGTATGGCAGCGTATGTCACACGAACGGCGCCTCCTGGCCCAACGCGAAGAACACGCCGGTCGGCCCGCCTTCCGGCAGCAGCGCCACCTTCACCACGTTGGCCGCGCCCTCCTCGGGCGTCAGCAGGCCCGAGTGCCTGGTCATGTCGGTCTTCACGTAGCCGGGGTGCGCGCAGTTGACGCGCAGCTCGGGGTGCCTCCTCGCCAGGACCCTCGAGTAGGCGTTCATGGCTGCCTTGGCCGCCTTGTACGCCGAGAAATACATCGGCCACCCGCGCGCCTCCACCTCGCCGGCCTCGAAGTCGCGCAGGAACGTGGCCAGCACCTCGTCCAGCCTCTCCTTGGTGAGCTTCTCGACATCGTTCAGCTCCTGCTTCAGCTCCTCGTTGCTGAAATGCTGTATTGGAAGGATTCACATTTAGCCTCTGCTCTGTATGAGGTGCTCGCTCTGGCGGATTGGAATTCGGAATGGTGTAATGTCAGAATTCAAAAGAACTTACTCTTAGCAGCCCGAAGTCGGAGGAGACGTTGACGATCCTTCCGTCGGACGAGGCTTGCAGCTGAGGCAGCAGTGCTTCGGTTACGTTCTTTGTGCCGTAGTAGTTTGTCTGAATTCCTGCCTTGGCAGCGTCGCATGTCTCCCGGCACTGTTGCCACATCCATTCAGCCCTCTGCCTCGCATCCATGCCACTGAACTGTTGCACACAACACCAACAGATACGATAAACCAATTCAGTTTGGCATACGAGCTGATCATCCGAACATCTGAACATGTAGCCCCACCTTTTCGCCGCTCGGATCTTGGATGGCAAGTGACTGAACCCCGCCGATAGCGGCATTATTTACCTAGAAACAGTGAAACTTCATCTTTCAGTCACTGGCCACCGTACAAGGCCTTCAGAAGTTCAGAAGGTCAAAAGACGATTTACCAGGATGTCTAGCTTCCCAAAACGCGCCTTCAAGAAACCAGCCAGTCGAGCGATGCTCTGGGCATCAGTGATCTCCAGCTGATGGAAAATGACATCGGAGAGCCCTGCTCCATCTCTGAGCTTCTCCACGGCGGCTGCGCCCCTCGCCTCGTCCCTGGCTGTCAAGATGACGGTGATGCCATTGCTGGCCAGCTGCCGGCACACCTCCAGCCCGATCCCTTTGTTCCCGCCGGTGACCACAGCAACCCTACCAAAGCATACATCCAAAACGAGTAGCACTGCATGTTACTATTACTTAGCGACTGGGAATCACCGACTTCCATACTTACTTTTAACAAGAAGCAAGTTCTAGATCTCTGTTGCCCAGCTCTAGAGTTCAACTTCTGCAAAGAGTCTAAAGACTACACGCCAGAACGTCGCGTGGCACGTACCTCGTGCTCGGGGGACTGGAGATAGCGGCCGCCATGAGCCTGGGCACCACGAGCTCGATCGAACGTAGGGTAGGGTAGGAGATGCCGAGATGTCTTTGCTCAGGCTCAGCCCACTTGGTAAACTTGACGACAAGAGCGAGGACGACAGTTACACCCGGTCATTCATGCTTCCTAGCGTGGTTGTTGGTGGTAAGATGGCGATCTCATGGAGCAGGTAAGTTCGATGGATTTACTTCCGCACCAGGACACCATCACCGTAGTAACTTTGCGGCATTTTCATCTTATCTAAAGGGAAATATTTGTAGCGTTTTAATTCGGTCGTCTGGCCGGTAGCCATTGAATGGACAATTGGAAATATCTGCAGATAAGATGCAACGGCCGGTCGGGTAGGGTAGGGGGCCGGTAGCCAGTCAATGAACAATTGGAAGTATCTAAAAAAAGAAAATGGCCCCTGCTAACACGCGACAAAAAAAATAAGATCTTTATTTCGCGAATTGTTTGCTTACTTGTGTCTTCAGACAAACAAACTCACCTTCTTCGACAAATTAAAATATACTCCTATACCAGCAAGTGCCAACAAATTTTGGACTTGACAGGGAGATAAACTAAGTGCCCGTTTGGTTACTCTTGCTAAAGTTTAGCAGCTAAAATTTGCTAAACTTTAGTTGCTAAACTTTAGCAAAAACTGTTTGGATACTCTTGCTGAAAGATATTTAATGAGCTGTAAAAAGATCTATCTACCCTTATTAAAGGTGCGCAAGAGGGGGGAGACAAGCAATAAATGAAGGGTATAGGTTGTCCAGCCTACCTTTTAGCAAGTTTTAGCAACCAAAAACTTGCTAAAGTGCTAAACTTTAGCAACTCAACTTTAGCAAGTTTTAGCAAGGGTGTTTGGCAGTTTAGCAACTAACGCGCAATAATTCTGTTGCACGTCGATAACAAACAACCTTTGGTGAATGGCGAACGGCGGGGCCAGTGGCGATCCGCCATGCGCCCATGCCCGAGTAGTGCGGGTGTCACAGAAAGGCGCCTCTTTGTCCAGCGCGAAGTATGCGCCGGTCGGTCCGCCTTCCGGCAGCAACGCCACCTTCGTCGCGTTGCTCGCGCCTTCCTCTGGCGTCAGGATCCCGGAGTGCATGGTCATGTCGGTGTTCACGTAGCCGGGATGCACACGCAGTTGACGCGCAGCTCGTGGTGCCTTCTCGCTAGCATCCTCGAGTACGCGTTCAAGGCCACCTTGGGCATCCTGTACGCGGAGATAACCGTCGGCCACCCGCGCGTCCAGCTCGCCGGCTTTGAAGTCCTTCAGGAACGTGTCCAGCACCTTGTCGAGCCTCTCCTCGGTGAGGTTGTTGATGTCGTTCGGCTCTTGCTTCAGCTCCTCGTTTCTGATATGCTGTTAGCTGTACTGGGAAGGACGTTTTTTAGGACTGAACTCTGGTCCAATTGGGAATTGAACTACCAACGGCCGGATTGGGAACAGCGTGATCAGAGTAAGTTACCTTTGGCAGCCCACCGTCGGAGGATTCACTAGCCATCCAACTTCTTTAGTCCCGAGTCAAAAAATATGCCACCAAAGGCCACCACCTCGGCGGAGCTTTAGGTGGTGTTTGGATCACTAGTTCATAGACTAAACTTTAGCTCCTAAAGTTTAGCCCCTAAAAATTTAATCCTGCTAGGGTGTTTGGATCCATGGGCTAAAATTTAGTCTTCCTTCAATGAATGACTGATTTGCCCCTCATTATGTTGCTTTTGCTCTATCTTCCTTCTGACGGGAGAGATTGCCCTTGCGCCCAACCTCCTCCTCTGTGACGCCCTCCCTCGCCTCCCACCTTCGTGTCACCCTCGCCGCCGCCACCTCCCGCTGCCCTCCACTGCCGCGCATCCTCCTATCAAAGCCGGCTCCCCATCCCTGTCCCTCTCCTCCGCCCCTACCTCTTGCGGGGTTGGCGGAGGCGGTGGGGTCGGGCGGAGGCGGCGGGCGGTGAAGGCGGTGGGCGGCGAAAGCGGCGGGGTCGAGCGGAGGAGGTGGCGGCGGAGGCGGCGGGCGTCGGAGGCGGTGGGCATCGGAGGCGGCGGTCGCAGCCCCCAGATCTGGCAGCAGGCGGCGGGCGCGGCCGACGGCGGTGGGGTCGAGGCGGCGGCGGAGGAGGTGGCGGCGGGGGCGAGGCGGAGGCGGAGGAGGAGGTGGCCGGCGAGGCGGAAGCGGCGGGCGAAGGAGGCGGGGCCGGTCGGAGGTGGCGGGGTCGGCTGGAGGCGGAGGCGGCGGGCGTTGGAGGCGGAGGAGAGAGGGAGTGCGGGAGGGGCAAGGACCACGCGGAGGAGAGAGGAAAGGGAGCAGGGGTGGAATTTGTGGTCCTGGAAGCACTTTTAGCCCCTTTTAGGGCCTCTTTGGGGGCTAAATTTTAGCTCCTAAAGTTTAGCTATTTGTCACTTTTAGCCCTCCTGTTTAGATCCCAAGAGCTAAATTTTGAGCTAAAAGTGCAAGACTAAAATTTAGTTCTTGGATCCAAACAAGCCCTTAGTCCCGGTTGTAAAAGCTATAAAAAATCTCACCGACACCGCCCCTTTTTGTCCCGGTTGGTAATTCCAACCGGGATTAAAGATAAAAGCTATAAAAAATCTCACCGACATCGTCCCCTTTTGTCCCGGTTGGTAATTCCAACCGGGATTAAAGATTTAGTCCTGGTTGAAAATTCCAACCGGAACTAAAGGTCCCGGGGCCTTTAGGCCCCCTTCCTCTCTCCACCTATCCTCTCCCCTCCATTATCTCGTGCAGCAGTCTCTCTTCTTCCTTATTTCTCTCCTCCTCCTCTCTGTTTCTTCCAGGCAGAGCGGACGGTACGCGGGCGGGTGGCCTCGGGTGGCACGGCCAACCACGGGCGGCCTTGGCCGGGCGGCATGGGGCGGGCGGGCTGCCAGCACAGGCGGGTGGCGTAGGGCGGGCAGGCCACCGGCGCGGGCGAGGCGGCCGCGGCTGGGCAGCCTCACGGCGTGGGCCGGGCGGGCAACCGGCGTGGCCGGGTCCATTTTTTTATTTTTTTGGAAACTTTTATAAAAAGGGTCTTTAGTCACGGGTGAATGACCCGGGACTAAAGAATCCCTTTTATCTCAAAAATTTAGTTCCGGATGAATTTAGACTCGGGACTAAAGGTCCGTTTTTCACGGTGGCAGTAAGGTTTCGATGGCATTCTTTGTGCCGTATTAGTTCGTCTGCACGCCTTCTCTTGCAGCGTCGTGTGTCTCCCGGACAGCATTAAACATCCATTCAAGCCTCTGATTCCTATCCATGCCGCTGAGCTGTTGAGCACATGAAGCAACAAATTTACTTTTTCATCAGTTTGGCTGGCCTAACCGCATATGGTCAAAGTTCAGAACGATTCACGGATGTTTAATGTTTGTGAAGAAGCAGTAATTTCCAACAAACAGTTATTTCCAAATACCTCTGACAAGCTGAAGAAGTTGAGGTGACATGGCCCAATCTCAATCCTCAGGTGTCAATCTGATGGCTGAGTTTGTTAGTGGGCAGCAGTCACTATGTTCACAAAGTATTTAACCTAGATGAGAAGCTCACCTTTTCCTGGCTGGCCAGCGAACTATCAAACGGATCTTGGACGTACTCCACAGCACCAATTGCAGCATTATTTACCTATTAGATTAGAAATAGTTCACTGATACCAGCCCCTGTCCATATAAATCGGACCTCTATTAGTTTGAAAAGGCAAGGTACCACGACGTCTAGCTTCCCAAAACGAGTCTTCAAGAAATCAACCAACCGAGCGATGCTCGGAGCATCGGTGATCTCCAGCTGATGGAAATGACATCGGAGACACTACCGGACACATGAAAATTGCCGAGTGCTCAAAACACTCGGCGAAACGTTT
>NC_028456.1:25767884-25780281 GCF_000263155.2 Setaria italica | reverse complement strand
CCTGATACAGGCTGGAGGCAGGAGGTGTCGTGCCACGTAGGCCGCAGTTCTATAACGTAATGACTCAAATATTATCCCGTGATAAATATATCGGAGCCATTCTAAACCTAGCATATGAACGAGTAGCCTTCGTAAAATACCGACGCCTCTCTGTCTCTCGATCTTTCTCTTTCTCCTGACGTCTCTCTCTCTCTCATCTATATTTAGTGGATGAGATTAGGTAGGATTCCGGCGGCTGGTGGGCGGCGAGCAGCTAGGACGGTGAGACTCCGGTGGCTGGCGGGTGTCAGGCAGCCACGATGCACTGGTGGGCGGGAGGCGCAGGAGGTCAGGGGCCTGGGCGCACATCCCGTCGGGGGATTGGGCGCGGCTCGAGGCAACTTAGGGGTGTGAGCAGGCAGCCCATCTAGTGGTGGCTCGACGTCATGGTGAGTCGTAGCTTCTTCCAGGCGGCGTGCGTGAGGGGAGGCGGGGGTGGTTTGCGGGACTTGAGGGGGGCGGCGTGAGGGGAGGCGGGCCCCGTGCGAAAACAAAAAAAATTCGCCGAGTGTCCTACGTGTGACACTCGGTAAAGGGTTTCTTTGCCGAGTGTCCTACGTGCGAAAACAAACACTTGCAAACCAAAGTCCTCATTATACTCGTTATACATTCATTGTTTTCTTCTAGAGAGTCCAGAACCTAATCTGGTGTGTAGCAATAAAAAAAAGAATATGTACACCTTTTTTTTTTACTTTGTCGAAAATAATATCACTCCTGCTAAGTGCTTACACTCATTAAAATCAGAATATTTACCCTCCACATTACCCCTTGTAGCCACGATCGAAACATATGTACACACCACTAGATTTATGAAAACCAAAGGTGGTGTTAATTATTCCTCAAAGTAATCTTACTATTACTAATTGGAGGCTCCTTTTGAAGCCTCCAGGTGAAGCCACCTAGGATTCCTAGGTGGACACTCTAGAAAAATAGAGAAATTCTAGAAATTCTCACAAAAAAGCAAAACATCTGACCGTCAATCGATAGATTTAATCATCATAGCCATTGGATCTATTATGTTTTCTAAAAAATTATCCACCTATGCCATTATGAAAATAGCCTAAAGTAACCCCCTAAATCTATATTTAAATTACCCACCTCTGCCATTATATAAAATAAACTAAAGTAACCCCCTAATCTTCATAAAAATTACCCACTTATGCCATTATAAATAATATTTAAAATAACCCCCTAATTTGTAACTGAATTGCCCACCACTATTACTTAAAAACTTAAAGTAACCCATTAAATTTACATCTATATTACGCACACATGTTATTATTAAAAATAACATGATAACCCTACGTTTGAATCAAATAACCTTAATTAAAAATATACAGCAATATATGATTCTAAATCGTCTATATCTTGCACTATTGGTATATGATATAATAATTAAGGTATATACGCATGATGTGCGTCACCATTTATAAAGATATAGAGGAAGTGACGAGAATATAGATTTCTATGTTAAAATTGTATCACAAACTTAGGGTTCATTAAACAAATTCAAGCGTATACCTGCGATGCAAAGTGAAAAGTTAAAGATTATAAATGTAGATGAAAATATTATAGAGTAATTACTAACTAAAATGTATCACAATTGGATGAAGATAATAAGTATATATCTATATAAGTATTGTGTTCGAATATTTAACAAACGAGAGGTAGCTTATGGTAATATTTTTTAGCAATGTAGTCTCATTTTTTTCCATTGGAGACTCCGCATTAGTTCCCACGAGACAAGCTAGAAAAAAGAGACAAATTCTCATAAAATCAAAAATATCAAACACCAATCCTGTAAACTCTAATAATCATAGCCATTGATCTATTATATTTTCTAAAAAGTTACCCACCACTGTCATTATGAAAATATTCAAAAATGAGCTCTAAACCTATATCTAAATTACCGACCTTGGCTATTATAAAAATAATCTAAAGTAACCCCATAATTTTCATCCAATTTACTAATAAATATCATTATAAAGCATAACTTAAAATGTCATTCTAAAATTTTATCATTATTACCCATGTATATTGTTATTAAAAATAACCAAAATTAAACACGTAAATCTTAATCTAATCTAATTATCTGCATGTGCATCATACAGAAATATCAAAAAGTAAACTAATATATGATTCTAAATTACCTATTTATGTATATACACATGATGAGTGTCACCATTTAGACCATTTATACATGTATGCGAGGAATCGATGAAAAATATTGATTTGTATGCTAAACATAATGTATGGAGGATTGGAGGTGCGATACAAAATGGAAAAAGTATGAATATGGATGAAAAAGTGCATAGAGTAATTATTAATTAAAAATCAATCACAACTGGATAAAGATAGGTACATATCTATATAAGTATTATGTTGACATATTGAAAAAATAAGAGAGTAGTCGGTAATCAATTTTGATTATTAGCTAGAAGTTTAATTTCTAAATAATTTTCAAATACAATAGCTTTTAAAAATATTAGTCCGTGCGGGAGCACGGGTTGATGGACTAGTGTAGCTCAATGGCAATCAAACAAGAAATGTTATATTATTATATTATTACTAAAAAAACATTGCAAACTTCCATGCTAATTATGTTTTTTCAGGTTATCATGATTAATAAATATTGAAGGAGTTAAATGAATTTTTTAATCTTAAGAGGGTGTAAAGTTTTATCTATCATTATGTCTATTTCATTATCTAAAAATGCTCTATATAAAGAAGTAACTATGAACTGACCACCTTTATGTAACGTCTAGATGCACATTTTCCATCCTTTTATTTTCTTAAAATCTCACTTTTCCCATTTTGAATATTGAAAGTTGCATAACTTATAGAAAGTCACCACTAACCTTCATCAATCAAGATCAGAATTAACTAAACCTTCATCAATACAGATTAGAATTGTGAATCAATTGGTTTTTGTTCCACTTAAGTAATGGTTCTGGATGCTAGCAAAAGGAGTTATGGATTATATTGGGTGCAGTGGATCTAGTCGCCTTCTCGCTGTTGAATACAACGGTGAGAGGGTCTTGCTTGAATGGAATCCATTATCCTCTCATGAGCACACTACCATGGCCTGACTGTTGCAATTTGTATCTTCTCCAAGCCTGTATCTTAGGTTTAAAGGCATCATATGTCATGAAATCATCTATAATGTCATCTAATTGGTGGCTGCTCAGACCTAAGGCATGAGAACCATCGCCCAAATGTCTACATTTGGCACTTCAAAAGCCAATGCAACTAGACATGACTACTATCTGGTTCTAGCATCTTTTACTACCATGTATTCCCTCAACGGGAATATCATAGAGCGGAGGTAGCTACCAATAAGCAGAATAAAAGCATCATATTCTATCCCATAATTAACCAAACTTAAAAAAAGACCATATGTACTTATAATTTAAAAAAGATATTTAAATTGGTGAGAGTATTATACTAGCGCCACACGAGCACTATACCGACTTTGTAGCATTTTAATTCAGTCATCGAGTCAGCAGCCAACAAATGAATAAACTATTCGAAATATTGCTGGTATGTGCATCTCTACTAGTTTCTTTTTGAAGGTCGTTTCTAATAGTTAGAAACAACTAGCTCTTGCATGGCACATCATTCTATCGATCCCACGTGCAAGGCTTTCTATATTCTACATGTTCTCCCTCTTGCATTTGTCATTAGCTTCTATAAGAGATAGATGGGTAAGCCGTGAAGGCCTGCCCTTCACAATGGGTCTGGGGACACACAAAGAGCCCAACGCATCTTCCTATGCTAGCGAGGAGATTCTCTACTTTTCTCTCCATGGTGGGCAGGAATGATAGCTCCAAACGTTGTCGTTGGAGGAGCCCTAAGAATAAGATGCAACGGTGAAACCATGGGTTAGAGGCGCGGGGCAGGCTAACATATTTCGTGAAACGTTGTCTTTAACAAATTTCGTGAACTATGTGCTTGCGGTACAATATAACTTCAAACTAGCAAATACACTTTCGTTGACAAATAAAAATACCAAAAATACCATCGTGTGCCCAAAAATTTGGACTTGACATGAACTACAGAGCTAGCTGCGAATTTTATTGCACATTGGTAACAGGCGGTCGGAGAACGGCGAGCCAAGGGGTTGCTGGCGATCACTCATGCATGCCCAGCCAGGTAGTGTCACACGAATGGCGCCTCCTGGCCCAGGTCGAAGTATACGCCGGTTGGCCCGGCTTCCGGCAGCAGCGCCACCTTCACCAGGTTGCTCGCGCCTTCCTCGGGCGTCAGGAGCCCGGACTGTATGGTCATGTCGGTCTTCACGTAGCCAGGATGCGCGCAGTTGACGCGTAGCTCACGGTGCCTTCTCGCTAGGATCCTCGAGTACGCGTTCAGGGTCACCTTGGACACCTTGTACGCCGAGAAATGCTTCGGCCACCCGTGCGCCTCCAACTCGCCGGCCTTGAAGTCGTTCAAGAACGTGCCCAGAATCTCATCCAGCCTCTCCTCGGTGAGTTTCTCAACATCGTCGTTTAGCTCCTGCTTCAGCTCCTCATTGTTGATTAGCTGCACCAGAAAGAAGTTTTAAGATAATTTGCTGTATGCATGTATATAAAACGTACTATTACTCGATCGTAGGCGTCCCCAAAAAAAAAAGCCCAACGCTTACCCTTAGCAGCCCCCATTCGGAGGAGACATTGACGATTCTCCCATCGGAGGAAGCTTGCAGCAGCGGCAATAAGGCTTCGATGACATGCTTTGTGCCGTAGTAGTTTATCTGCACGGCTTCTCTTGCAGCGTCGTAGGTCTCTCGGACAGCATTGGCAAACCACTCAAGCCTCCGACGCTTATCCATGCCACTGATCTGTTGAGCACATGCAACAACAAATAAATTTGGTCAATGTTCAGAACGCCACGGAGGTTTTATTTGGTGAAGATATCAGTGTTCAAAGCTACCATTTTTCTTTTTTTTCTTTTTTTTTTTTGGGGGGGGGGGGGGCGCTCAAAGAAGACTAGTACGACAGGTAGGCCGAAAACCATCCGAAATTTCGGAAATTTGAAGAACGTTTGGCTGAATTTTATAAGTATGTTCAAATTCCATCCGAAAAATACCGGAATATCCACCTTGTCAATTTACCAGAGGATATTGGTAGGACCGAAATTCACCAGTTTTTGGGCCGAAATTCAGAACCCTGGTGATTTGGTGAAGATGCAGTGATATCCAATAGTGTTGGTTTTACTTAACATCGGACATCAACCAATGTTATTGTAAAACCTGTGACAAACTGAAGATGTAAGAGCATCTTCAAAAGTGCCTACTTCCAAAAAGCTGATTTTAGGATATTTTCAAAAAATATTGGGAGCTAAAAAAATCCTCTCCACCATCTGTTCCCAAAATTTAGTTGATAAAACAACTTTATTTGCTAGCACATTATCCATTGTGGAGCCACCATACACCGGCAAGGGAAAACCAACAACGCTTTTCCCGAAAAAAGATATGTTGGTGCAGGAGAAAAAAAAACAGCGGCGTTTAATTTCCCGGGGGGGCGGGGCGGGGCGGTGAGGACAACCTTTATGCAAAAAGATTACCGATTGGGAATCTGGGGGAGGGGGTGAAAATTTGACTCCGGATTGATCTGATATTGAACATGCTAAAAAATTGGGAATGGGATTAGACCACTTGCAGTGCTATTTTTCATCTTCAATTCGTACTCAAAAACTAGCTATTGAAAGTGTTTATTGGGCACTCTTAGAAATGCTCTAAACCTCACCTTTTCCTTGCTGGTCAGTGAATTATCAGCAGGATCTTGGACATGCTCAACAGCACCAATAACTGCAGCATTATTTACCTACAAATAGTTCACTTAGCACTATCAGTCCCTGGCCACATCGAACCTCTAGAAGTTTGGAAAAATGGAAAGGCAAATTATAATTACCAGGATGTCTAGCTTCCCAAATCGAATCTTCAAGAAATCAGCCAACCGGGCAACGCTAGGAGCATCGGCAATCTCCAGCTGATGGAAAATGACATCGGAGAGCCCTGCCTCTCTTAGCTTCTCCACAGCGGCTGCGCCCCTCTTCTCGTCCCTGGCTGTTAAGACGACGGTGATGCCGGCGCCGGCCAGCTGCCGGCATACCTCTAGCCCGATCCCTTTGTTCCCGCCAGTAACCACTGCAATCCTGTCAAGGGTCAAACATGAGCACTATGCATGTATTACTTAGCGTACAGCAACCATGAATCACTAAAAAAATCCGGTAGGTTATCATACACTATCAGGTTAGTTAAAAGAAAAAAAAACTGTACGCAGGAACGCAGCATGGAGGCATGGCATGTACCTTGCGTTCGCGGGATCGGGAATAGCTTCCTCCATGACCTTTCGCTACAAGCTCGAGCCTCGAGAGAAAGGAGAGAGCTCAGGGTAATGGTCTAGATACTTTCTTTTTGGGAACGAAATGGTCGAGACACTGACTAGTTACTAACTTTACTACTACACTTGAGTGACAGAAAAGACTAGCTGGCAACCTTGGTGGTCACACATTTGATGGATATTTAGCACGCCAGCAGCACCTCCGAACCTTTGTGCCGTTTTAGTTTGGTCATCTTCGGCGCTCATTTGATTCATTGATTGAACGGTTAGCGAGTCGATGCATATACTTCTGGGCTTGTCGCAATCAAGTGGTCCGCTTCTCGTTGGGCCCAATGATTTTCGACTGTCGAGTGTCCATTGCCCATGATTTTAGTCAAGATTACCCCATGCGCTTGTAATTGCTACTGTAATCTTTGGCCTCTGTTTGCATATCTGACTGCTGGAAGTACATGCTACACTAACTAACTTTAGTACGGTTTTTTATTCGATCGGCTTTGCTCATAATCATAGGCGTTATGTAGGCTTGAACCTACAGGCAGGGGTGGACCCACTATTGTGCCTGGGTATTCCCAGGCATACCCAACATTTTGGTAAATTTTTTAGTAGTTCTTAGAGGTATATACATGTATAATATAGCTAAAGTCTTAAAATTGATATTCTCAGCTGGTTTGAGGCTCCAATTCACGTCCAACACGAACTAGCCCACAGGCCATGCCCGGCCGGCCGGCCAACGGCCCATCTACCTTTCCCATTCCTAAACCCCGATTCCCCCCCATTCACCGGTTCCCCTAAGAGTCCAAGCCCACCCGCCCCAGGGTTCCCGGAACCCCCGCAGGGTCCCGGGCCCCCGAATCCCTTGTTCGGGCCCCCCTTCCGGCGGGGCCCCCCCCCCCCCCCCCGCCCCCCGCGGCCCGTTGGGCGAGATCCCGGCCGCCACCAGACCCCTCCGGCCTCCACCCGCGCGGCCTCTCGGCGCTCGCGGCGCTGACGCACCGTCCGCCGCCCCGCCAGGCGCCCCCCGCGAGTTAATCAAAATTGAAACCCCCTTTGACCTTTGCTATGTTATGTGTCATTGACAATTGCAAAATTTATAGATGCACATTATGTATGTTTTATTTAATCTTTTGTGAACTTTTTATGTCGTTCATCTAAATATTTTTTTTAATGGCATACCCTGCTCTGAAATCTTGGGTCCGCCACTGCCTACGGTTGTAATTATGGTTCTTGCGAGGCTCTAGGAATTGTGCAATCATCTGTATATATTGAGGCGCTACGAAGAGATATACGTAAAAGAGGAGACTTGTAAAAGAAAAATACTCGAGAATGAATATAGAATACAAGTTTCCCATTCTGTTGCGGCTGTGTGTGATTTATTTATTTATGTGTATAACAATCCTATACTGGCACGCCCGCAAATAATATAACGTTGATAACTGGCAGTTGGAGAACGGCGCGTGAACAACCGGACCAGTGGCGATCAGCCGTGCCCGGCCAAGCAGCGTCACACGAACGGAGCCTCCTGGCCCAGCGCGAAGAATGTGCCGGTCGGGCCGCCTTCCGGCAGCAGCACCACATTCACCAGGTTGCTCGCGCCTTCCTCGGGCGTCAGGAGCCCGGATTGTAAGGTCATGTCAGTCTTCACGTAGCCAGGATGCGCGCAGTTGATGCGCAGCTCAGGGTGCCTTCTCGCTAGGATCCTCGAGTACGCGTTCAGGGTCACCTTGGACACTTTGTACGCCGAGAAATGCTTCGGCCACCCGTGCGCCTCCACCTCGCCGGCCTTGAAGTCGTTCAGGAACGTATCCAGAATCTCGTCCAGCCTCTCCTCGGTGAGTTTCTCAACATTGTCGTTCAGCTCCTGCTTCAGCTCTTCGTTGTTGATTAGCTACACCGGAAAGAACTTGTCAGATAACGTCGGCAGTATACAAGACGTACTGTTCCTAGTAGATCGTAGTCGTAGGTGTTGGCAAAAGAGCCCAATAATGCTTACCCTTAGCAGCCCCCATTCGGAGGAGACATTAACGATTCTCCCGTCGGAGGAAGCTTGCAGCAGCGGCAGTAAGGCTTCGATGACATGCTTTGTGCCGTAGTAGTTTGTCTGCAAGCCTTCTCTTGCAGCGGCGTAGGTCTCCCGGACAGCACTGGCCATCCATTCAAGCCTCTGAAGCTGATCCATGCCACCGAACTGTTGAGCACATGCAACGACAAATAAACTTTCCATCATTTTTTGCCCTAGCTCACCGCCTAATTAAGGTCAAAGTTCAGAACAATTCATGTACGGAGGTGGTTTTATATCATGGTAAATATGCAGTGATTTCCAATATCATCGTTCTGCTTGGCATCGAGCATCAACCAACGTTATATTTCCTAATTAATTTCTCTGACAAACCGAAGATGCAAAGCTCACCTTTTCGTTGCTGGTCAGTGAGCTATCAACAGGATCTTGCACGTACTCAACACCACCAATTGCAGCATTATTTACCTACAAATAGTTCACTGAGTCTACCAGTCCCTGGCCATATAGTATATCATCAAACCTCTAGAATTTTAAAAAGGCAACCCTACCAGGATGTCTAGCTTCCCAAAACGAGTCTTCAGGAAATCAGTCAACCGAGAGATGCTCGGAGCATCGGTGATCTCCAGCTGATGAAAAATGACATCGGAGAGCCCTGCTTCTCTCAGCTTCTCTACAGCGGCCACGCCTCGCTTCTCGTCCCTGGCTGTTAAGACGACGGTGATGCCGGCGGCGGCCAGCTGCCGGCACACCTCTAGTCCGATCCCTTTGTTCCCGCCGGTGACCACCGCAATCCTGTCAATTGTCAAACATGAGCAGTATGCATTATTTGTTACTTAGCGACCATGACTCGCTAAAAAAATTCGGTAGGTTACTTAGTACCAGATTAGTTAAAAGATACTAAAAAGGAAATAAAACTGCACGCAAGAACGCAGCATAGAGTTATGGCACTTACCTTGTGTTGGGGGGATTGGGAATAGTGCCCTCCATGACCCTTTCACTACAAGCTCGAGCGAAAGGAGAGAGAGCTCAGGGTAATTTTCTAGATACCTTTTCTTCTTCTTTTGAGGGGGTGGGGGTCTAGATACTGAGCACTGACTAGGGTGACAAAACAAAAAGACCGGCAACCATGAACGGAGAATTTTTCTCACACCTTGGTGGTCACACGTTTGATGGATATTTGGCTTGCCAGCAGCTCACGACCTTTGTGCGGTTTTCGTTTGGTCATCTGTCCGCGTTCATTTGATTGAACAATTCTGGGGTTGTCGTAATCTAGTGGTCCGCTTCTAGTTGGGAACCATGATGTAGGTATGTTGTGTATCGAACTGTCGATTGTTCATGATTTTAGTGAAGAGGATCCCATGCTCTCGTAATTGCTGCTGCAATCTTGACCTCCGTTTGCGCATCTGACAGCTGGACGATTTTTTATTCGATTAACTTTGATGCTCCTTTGTTCCTTTTTTTGCGAAATACGGCTGCCCCTTCATTCATAAATAGGTGATGTTTCCAAGTTTTTAAATTAAGTCGACTAAATTGTTTAGTCAGCCAAAAATAAAAGATATCTTCACCAAACTTCGGATGATACCACTAACACAAATGAAGAAGAAAAGTAGCTAGCAGAATAACACAACCAAAGAAAAACATAAATATTTTGGATCCTCATCATCTATCTAGTCAACTTAATTTTCACAATCCAACTATCCACCAAAATGCAGACTCCAGAGTCTACTACAGGCCCCTTTACGCAGGTATATGTCGACACCACTTATAGCCCAACCCAACCCAACCCACTACACATGTGCGAATCCATTTCCACCCAGCCAAAAAATTCCGATTGAGAACCCAACTCACTCAACCCATTTAAAATTAACCCAACCCATTAGCAAGCCTACCGCTCGCAATCATGACGCAAGTGGAAAATTAATGGCGCCGTCAATGTCAATGCATGCAAAGTCGCTCCGGCGCCAAACCAGTATCGTATACCCATGCTTCTTCATACACGACCAGGACAAATCCAACAATCTTTCTTGGTAAACGAAAGCAGCTGATAGGTTTAGCAGATAATGTAAAACAACACGGAACATGAAGTGCAGCAGGAAACGTCCGCTAAACCACATTTCACAAGAATAATAGAGACGAGGTGCAGCTGCAAAGCCTGCAACCTGACTTTTAATTATGTGCGCCGTGCCAAGCCAACATATCACACGAATGACGACTCCTTGAAGTCCTCAAAGAACGCGCCAGTCACCCCGCCTTTTGGCAGCAACGCCACCATCGCCACCCTGCTCCCACCTTCCTCGGGTGTCAAAAACCCCGAGTGGATGGTCAAGTCAGTTTTGACATAGCCAGGGTGCACACAGTTGACGCGCAGCTCGGGGTGCTCCCTCGCCAGGATCCTCGAGTATGCGTTCAAGGTCGCCTTGGCCACCTTGTACGTTGAGAAATACTTGGGCCAGCCGCGCGAGTCCACCGTGCCGGCCTCGAAGTCTTTCACGAACATGTTCAGCAGCTCATCCAGCCTCTCCTCGGTGAGGTTGTCAATGTCGTTGAGCTCCCTCTTTAACTCCTCGTTTCTGAAAAGCTGCATGCATATTGGGAAGAACTTTGTTACTATCGTCTTATGCTTACAAGTTCCTTAATTTGGATGGAAGTTCGTTGTAATTAGCATGAATGTAATGAATCGGTGCTCGTAACCTGAGAGGGAGAGGAAATGAATTAGACAATCTAAAATCTTAATGTATGGCTTCCACTATTCTGCATGAATAAGATGTGCATTTTATGGTTGATCTAGTGTGGAACCCTCATCCAAAACAAATTTTGTAATTTAAAACCAACCCTAGCAAGATACTACACTAAGAAAGTAAATAAAGGCACACAAGTTGCAAGTATGAAATGTGGAAACGTAAAGGAGGGGATGAGGGGAAGCAAAACTCTTGACACAAAAATTTATCCCGTGGTATCAGTAGGCACTAAGCCACCACTAGTCCATGTTGTTGAAGCACTCACACAAGTGTATTGCTTCCCAGTCATCAAGTCTCTTCCGGGACACCCTTTGACTTGCCACAAAGGTTTGGCCACTAAGGCTCACGCCAAGTTCCCCGATCACCTTGATGCCATCTCCACTAAGCAGCTTCTCCACGAAGGAAGGGGGTCTTGACGGGGATAGATCCCCAGTACCCGCAAGGAAGGAAGAAGTCGGACTCCTACTAGGACTCATCCCGTGTACTCCTACTAGGACTCCTCCTTCTAATCCGACAAGGACTCCCGCCCCCTGGAGCGTATATAAAGGAGGACGAGGGTACCTAGATCAGTAGAACCAAACTAGAGGATCAACTCCTCATACCTCAACACCCAAGCGCAAGGCGCAATACACAATATCCCAAACAGGATGTAGGGACGTTACTCTGGCGACCCGAACATGTATAAACCCGTATCTCGTGCCCTCGCTTTTACCTTCGAGTTCCAGGTTCGACGATCCCCAACCGACTAATCTACTGCCTCGGGTACTCGCTTGGTGGGTTGCCGATATAAAATACCGACAGCTGACGCGTCAGGTAGAGGTGATCGTCGAGATCATCGGACGAGCTCGAAGAACCTCACCATCAAAATCAGGTCTGATTTGGTTCCCTACTTATGTTTAAGCACCCGTCACATCAAATGTTTAGATACTAATTAGGAGTATTAAACGTAGACTATTTACAAAACCCATTACATAAGTGGGGGCGAGATTGGGAGAGGTTGTTAGGGGATGGCTCCTCGAGCTCGTACGGGGAGCGCGACGATTCGGTATATCAGACGGGTTAGCTGTAGGTATTTTAACCAGCTTATCGAACCCCACCACAAATCCCGTTCGTCCGGTACTTGGCGTTTTCCTACTGTACCCCCCATCTAGGCCCCAAATGCCATTGATGCTGTTTTCATCTCACGTCCACGTTTCCGTAACCGAAATCTATCCAGAGGCTAGTTGTACTTATGCGTTCCAATCATCACATACGCCTCC
>NC_028456.1:25730134-25767784 GCF_000263155.2 Setaria italica | reverse complement strand
GCTATATCTGGCAAGGTCTGCAAGTGCCAGATTTTGTAAACGGCGAGACGAATCTATTAAGCCTAATTAGTCCATGATTTGACAATGTGTTGCTACAGTAAACATTTGCTAATGATGGATTAATTAGGCTTAATAGATTCGTCTCGCCGTTTAGCCTCCACTTATGTAATGGATTTTGTAAATAGTCTACGTTTAATACTCAATGTGACACGTGCTAAAAATAAGTAAAGGGAACCAAACGCCCCTCAATCTGATCGGCGCGGCTAGACTGTTATTTCAAACAGTCAGCAACTCAACAAACTCTCGCGTCGACTCCCAGAAAGACGCCGAGTTGGATCGAATCCGAAGCAGAAAGATGCCGAGGTGGATCGAATCTGAAGAAAAAAAAAAGATTGGTCAGAGGACCATCTGCAGCGGCGCCGAGCGTCCGGACGCGCGGACTGATTCCGAGCATGCTACAGCAAAGGAGGTTATTCCACGCGGTTCTCCGTGTGGTCTATCAATGCATCACAGCTGTCTCCATTCCTAGGCGGATGCGGACAAAAAGGTTCCTTTCCCATCTCCGATTCCAAGAAGGAAAACCGACTGCTGGAGGCTACCTTCTGAGTACATCTTGTAAAAAACACACAATTTGAGGCGTACGTACTGAGATAAAGGTACTCATATGTACTGCGCACATCCAGCATTGTGCCACACGCACACGGAGGCTACCTGGAAGCTTCGTTCAACGAACACGGAAGATGTACGCAAGCGTTGTATTACCAACGTCCGGCCGCATCAACCCACCGGCGACTACTTCGATTACGCCGTGACGCTCACCGACGACTACTCCAACTTCGCAAGGGCACTCGGCGACCCGTCGCTGACTACCTCAACTACTCATCTCGACTAGTTTTCTAGTCAAGGGCGGGTCTCACACCAACGACCGGCTGCATACTACCCCGTCGACGGCTACTTCGAAGGCACCCATCATCTCACCGACGACTATTTCGACAACTCGTCTCGACTACAAGGCTAGTCGAGGACGGACTACTCCGACTACGTTGTGGCGCTTGCCGAAGACTACGACTACGTCGTGACGCTCGTTGACGACTATTTCGACTCCTTGTCCCGACTACAAGGGTAGTCGAGGATGGACTACTCCGACTTCTCGTCTCGACTAGAAAATTAGTTGGGGCAAACTTTGTCGACAACTAGTCGGAATCGACTCTGACTAGTCGGCTTCATCAACAACCGTCGCGGTTTCATCAACGACCACCACGGCTTCGTCAAAAATCATCCACGAATCGAGCTAAGTCACTTTTCTAATTATTTTTCGGCTTGTTGCCTGCATGTAGGGCAACACACCGACTACCTTTTTGTGTACGTCTCTCAACAGGAATTACCCTCCAGAGCTACACTTCGCCGACTACTCGCCGGAGGGCAGCAAACTCCTTAGTGCAATCGCGCTCTCTTTTTGTCACAACGACAACTGCTCACTTTTGTCTTCTTTTAAGGTCACTACTCTTCTCGAGCAGAACACGCCTTAATTCGTGAAAGCCTCGGGTGCACCTGTGATGCCTAAATGCTAGCACACATACACGAGACCAAGCTCTCAGTTGTGCACACAGCAATGCCCATACGCGTATACGAGATAAAAGCTCTCACACACGCAGTGGCTACGGCTAAATGGGGACTGAGGGCCTAAAACATAACAAGCTAACTACTCGGGAAGAATATGGCCGAAACAAGAGCATGACACACAATGTTTATATTGATCACTGAATAAATTTTAGTAAGTTCAATATTCTGTAAATGTGCTACATAATGTACGCATCTTTTCTTTTAGGCCACGCCTTGGCGACGACGCTCTAGTACACTCAGCGTACGTCCAAAGGCACAGACTAAGTTCCCAAACTCGGGCGCCAATCAGTACTCGAAAATACTTCCAGCAGCTCAGCTGGCTTCCAAGCTCGGGGGCTAAGCGCCAAATACTACTCGACGTGGCTCCTACGGCTCACCTGGCACATAAACTCAGGGGCTGGATGCCGCAAGACTACTCGGATGATGACTGGAGTGAAGATTTAAGATCCTTGAGTTGATTATTCAATCGAATTCAAGGCTCGGGGGCTGATAAGCTACACCCAAGAATTTTTCAAGCCAAAAGAAGAAGATTCAAGATTTTGACCCTCAGTCTGATTCTACGATTCAACCTAAGGCTCAGGGGCTACTCCATATGGAGTGTGACTTTCGCCGCCCTCTATACATAAAGACTACAATATCAAGTTGATCGAGGCTTTGAGCACACCATAGCCTCATGACAGTTTTGAGAAGCTTTGAAGATTCCGCCAGATAAAGTACTCGAGGAGCACCAAGACTACTCGGCGAAAATCTTAAGACTATTCAAAGACTGCTGCATTCGACTATGAAGCGCTCGGGGGCTTAACGGGGATAGATCCCCAGTACCCGTAAGGAAGGAAGAAGTCAGACCCCTACTAGGACTCATCCCGTGTACTCCTACTAGGACTCTTTCTTGTAATCCGACTAGGACTCCCACCCCCTGGAGTATATAAAGGAGGGCGAGGGTACCTAGATCGGTAGAACCAAACCAGAGGATCAACTCCTCATACCTCAACACCCAAGTACAGGGCACCATACACAACACAATATCCCAAACAGGATGTAGGGATGCTACTCTGGTGGCCCGAACCTGTATAAACCCGTGTCTCGTGCCCTCACTTTTACCTTCGAGTTCCAGGTCCAGGGATCCCTAACCGACTAATCTACTGCCTCGGGTACTCCACGTCCCCCGCATATGGTTGTCGACACCGCTCCACACCAAGCCGGAGGGTCAAAGACTTCCGGCAAGCCACCAAGGCTCCAAGCCGTCAGCACACCTTGTACATCTGTGATTCACTCCTTGAACCGATCACAAGATATACACACCTTGCACTCACTCTTCTCTAGGTGTATCATAGCACTAATCACTCTTCTAAGCTTGTGCTAAACCTTTAACAAATCACTTAAGCACTTTAGGTTTCTTCGATGTTTTCTTGATGGGTCTTGATCTCCAACGAACTCCTGCACACTCCAGCAACTTCAAATGGACAAGTGAAGGGGGTATAAATAGCCCAAGAGCTCAAAGAGCCATTGCTCCGAAGGCTAGTTAAAGTATACCATCGGATGTTTCGATGGTGTGTTTTGGCATGCAACAGAACATCCGGTGCAACTAGCCGTTGGCCTCCCTGTGCCCAATTTCTTCAATGACACATCCAAAATTCATCCGACACTTCATTCGATGGTACTATCGGATCATCAGGTGCTGAAGAGCTTCTGGCCAAAACCTCTTTGGAATTTTGCAAAGTAAATATGCTTCGAACGACGCTCCCCTTGCCCACCATCGAATCATCCGATGCTATAGGGTTTTTTGTGTCTTCAATTCCTTCACACTAGAATTCATCCGACGCTACTAGAAAATAGGGCATCGGAACATCCGTGGTCTTGACTTAGACAGCCGCCTGTAGTTGTACCAATTTGTCCGATTGCTCCTACGCTTCTTAGGTGAACCATCGGAACATCCGATGGTTCCTTTTTCTCCTCAACTCGTCCAATGCAAGCACCGAAGATACCGTCATTTGGATGTTTGAATACCACAGAATAATTCTAGATACCATGGCTTGGTGACTTGAATACCATAGGTTGGACACTTGAATGTCATGATTTGGACCTTGCTATGGTTTGGTTTGCATACACACATGCTTGACAAACCATTAGTCCTAATGATCATGTTTTCACTCAATCATTAAAATCGCAAACTATGGCATAATAGGACCGTATCCGCTACAATGAACATTTACTGAACTAAGGATCACATGACCCTAATGTTACGTACTCCATAGTGGTCAGAATATCTTACCCTTAGCTGTCCGAAGTGGGAGGAGACATTAACGATCCTTCCATCCGAGGAGGCTTGCAGCAGAGGAAGAAGGGCTTCGATCACTTGCTTTGTGCCGTAGTAGTTTGTCCGCAGACCTTTCTTTGCAGTGTCATAAGTCTCCCGGCAATTTTCCCACAGCCACCCAAACCTCTGATCCATATCCATGGCACTGAGCTGTTTGCACGCAGCAACAGCAGAAAAAAAGAGAGAGCTATACTTCAGTTTGGCGTACGAGCGAAAAGTTCAGAAAACGCATAAGACGAAGAAGAAAAGCTGACCGTTTCCTTTTCCTCGGTCGTTACTGAGCCATAATCAGTGTCGTGAGCATACTGAACCCCACCAATCGCGGCATTATTCACCTACAAATAGAGAGCAACCACATCAATCATCTGTCAGCTATCCCAATTCCCGCGACGCCAAACCTTTCACAAGCTCATAGACGGCTTATTCACCAGGATGTCTAGCCTCCCGAAACGGGTCTTCAGGAACTCCGCCAACCGACCAATGCTCGAAGCATCGGTGATCTCCAGCTGATGGAAAATGACATCGGAGAGCCCCAGCTCCCCGAGCTTCTCGACGGCCGCCCCGCCCCTCGCCTCGTCCCTGGCTGTCAATACGACGGTGACGCCGTTGCCGGCGAGCTGCCGGCACACCTCCAGCCCGATCCCTTTGTTACCGCCGGTGACCACGGCAACCCTGCTAACCACAACCACATGATTCATCGACTACCAACATCCACTACTAGAGTTCGTATGTACGGCGCGTACCTAGTGTTTGCAGGAACGGAGATGGCGCCCTCCATGATCTTGCGCCGCGAGCTCGAGCAGCACGGTTGAATACGCCTCGCTCTGGTGCTGGTAGATGCTACTCTGCAATTTGGAGAGAAAAGCTTGCAAGTGCCAGTCTTAGAATTTGCGACGAGTTCTGGTACTTATACAGGGGCTCTCTTAAACTTTAAACTTTAGTACCTGTCACATCGGATATTTAATACTAATTAGGAGTATTAAATATAGTTTAATTACAAAACTAATTGCACAGATGGAGTCTAATTTACGAGACGAATCTATTAAGTCTAATTAGTCCATGATTTGACAATGTGGTGCTACAGTAACCATTTGCTCATGATGGATTAATTAGGCTTAATAGATTCGTCTCGCGAATTAGTATAGAGGTTCTACAGTTAGTTTTATAATTAGCTCATATTTAGTCTTCCTAATTAGCGTCCGAACATCTAATGTGACCCTCCTAAAGTTTAGCACCTCGTATCCAAACACCCCCATAGTTTGGAGGTTAACTGGTGAATGGTGATCTATCACACGCAGTCGTGCTAGTTGCTACACCGCATGGCACCCATGTGGCCATGTTTCATTCGTCTGGGCAGGACGCAATCACTCAATTCAAAATTGTCGGCAGATTCGGTAACGAGTCTCACACCCGTATGTAGCTTACGTTCCCACGTGGTGATAAAGATCTTTTGGACATTTTTTTACTCTTCGCAACATGAAGTTTGGCCCTTGTTTACTTACCTCCAAACTCCCAACTTTGACACTATGCAAAAAGAAGATTTCCTGTCACATCAAACTTGCGGTACATGCATGGAGTACTAAATGTAGACGAAATCAAAAACTAATTGCACAGTTTTGTTGTACTTTGCGAGACGAATCTTTTGAGCCTAATTAGTCAATATTTGGACAATAATTCACAAATACAAACGAAACGCTACAGTGTCGCATTTATGGCAAAATGCCAATTTGGCACCTCCAAAGTAAACAAGGGCTTGGTGTTTGTGTGAGGGCGAAATTAATGGAAGGGAAGGAGAGCTCATGATCGGAACATGGGTGCCGTAGCCTACACAGCTTGTCAAATCCGATAGCAAACACATCATCGTCAGTTATACCGTTCCGCACGACAACAATTTGCAGAGGCTCCAATCCCATCGCTGTTCCGAGCTAGCACGTCACGCAACCACCGAGTGATCCAACCCTGAGGTCATGAGACCGTGTGTGGACGCGACCGCGGCCGCAACCGGAACCAGCCGTTCCGCGCCCAAACACCTCCGATCACACGAACGAGGACGACGCCTCCTCGCCGCCGCCAAAGAACGCGCCGGTCGCGCCGCCTTCCGGTAGCAGCGCCACGCCGCCACGGCCACCACCCGGGCCCCGCCCTCGTCGGGCGCGAGGAGCCCCGAGTTCCGGGTCATGTTGGTCCTCACGTACCCGGGGTCCACGACGTTGACGCGCAGCGCGGGGTGCCGCCTCGCCAGGACACGCGAGTAGGCGTTCATGGCCGCCTTGGCCACCTTGTACGCCGAGAACTCCGCCGGCCAGCCGCGGGCCTCCACCGCGCCGGCCTCCAAGTCCTTCAGGAACGCGTCTAGCAATTCGTCCAGCCTTCACCTCGGTGAGGCTGTCGACATCGTCCAGCTCCTGCTTCAGCTCCTCGCTTCTGAAAAACTGCATCAGGGGGTTCAGTGTATATTCAGGCAAAACAAAACCTTGGTTCAGAGTTCAGATTGGCAGTCTCCTCTATAACTGATCACTGATGTGTTGCCGTAGTGAATTAGCCCTTGTTTACTTCACCCCCAACTCCCAACTTTGACACTATGCAAAAAGAAGATTCCCCATCACATCAAACTTGCGGTACATGCATGGAGTACTAAATGTAGATAAAATTAAAAACTAATTGCACAGTTTTGTTGTACTTTGCGAGACGAATCTTTTAAGCCTAATTAGTCAATGTTTGGACAATAATTCACAAATACAAACGAAACGCTACAGTGTGCTACAGTACCGGTACAGTAATTTTGGCACTCCCAATTTTAGCAACTAAACAAGGCCTTACTCTGAACAGTCCAAAGCCGGAGGTGACATTGACAATTCTTCCGTCGGAGGAGGACATCAGGAGGGGCAGGAGTGCTTGGGTCACGTGCTTTGTGCCGTAGTAGTTGGTGTGCACGCCTTCCTTTCCGGCGTCGTAAGTTTGTCGGCAGTTTTTCCACATCCGCTCAACTCTCTTATGCCCATCCATGCCGCTAAACTGTGCCACATGCATCGACGAATTAACGGATCTTTGCCAGTGCTTGCACAACAGAGGGGGGGAAACAGAAGATGCAAGTGACAGTCACCACCGACATCACCGTGATTTATCTTAATGATCACCGTGAATTTTTTTTTACCATCATCAGATTAAGTGAACATGTTGGAACACCTACCTTTTCCACCGTGGGTTTTGGACCAAAGGATGGATCGTCTAGAAGCTCAACCCCACCAACTGCGGCATTATTCACCTACAAGTCAGAGCGTCCAGCAACCACTCAGTAGCCATGTCTGAAATCTAGCACCATGCTGAATTGATTGCTGACTGCTACCCCAGTGCGGCAGGGCATCTTTCACAAATAGTGTGACAGGAATGGATGCTCTGTAAGGAGAAATGGAAAATTACCAGGATGTCTAGCCTCCCAAAATGGTTCTTCAAGAAAACAGCTAATCGGTCAATGCTGGATTCATCCGTGACCTCCAGTTGATGGAAAATAACAATGGAGAGCCCAAGCTCCCTGAGCTTCTCGACGGCCGCTGTGCCCTTCGCCTCGTCCCTGGCTGTCAAAACAACGGTGATGCCGCTGCCGGCTAGTTGCCGGCACACCTCGAATCCGATCCCTTGTTGCCGCCGGTGACCACAGCAATCCTGGCAAACGACACCGTACCATGGATCATCTTGCTTAGCGGCCATGACAACAGTAATACAGATCACATTTGTAGGAAGACTGCAGGGCAAGAGCAAGCGATCCATACCTTGTGGTTGGGGAACTGGAGATGGCTCCTTCCATGGGCGTGAACTACGGACTCAGCTCCAACATAGAAGATGGGAGACGACTTGCTCGAATGCGGCAGGGGTAGTTAATTAGGCGTTGTCGCCGACGGGTAAATAAAGAAAACCTCACACCTTTCGAGTTTCAACTTCATCCTCTTCGCGAAGAGAATGAGATTTGTCACCTGCCCGCTGTTAGTTTATATTTGTGCCAATATCATGGCAGCAGGCAACAGCCATGTGCTAGTACAAATTTCTTATATGCTCCAATACTCCTCTTTTTAATTTATTGTACGAATCTTAAAGCAAACAAGTAATTACTGCTCCCTCCGTCCCAAATTACTATTCGTTTTGGCTTTTCTAGTTGCATAGCATTTGCTACGTATCTAGATATAATATATATCTAGGTGCATAACAAAAGCTATGTATCTAGAAAAGCTTAAAATGAATAGTAATTTGGGACGGAGGAAGTATTAACTAGTATTTTTTCTCCTGGGTGTCGAATGGGCCAAGGCCTGCTCGTGATCACCCCATGCATGCCCCTCTCAAGGAATGCCCGTACAAAGGCATAAACTCCCCGGTCAAATAATTTCGTAGGATAGCCGACGGACCTTCCCCACACGCAAGTGGATCTCCGCCTAGCCTCTCCCCGATGCTCCTTGCCGCTCTTCACTTGGTAGAGCTTGGCAAAACGCTTAGGGCCTCTCCTCCCTATTACAAGCACCGGCGGCCACTCCACAAACGCGGTTGGAGGGTCTCGCAAGACTTACAAGCCCCGAATTTGCAACTCTTGGTGTGCGCAAGCACCGATACAAAGGACGTGTGCAAACCTCATCTAACTCTAGGCTAATCCCTAAAGCAATGCGCTAAAAGGTCTAAACTAGCACTAAACAAGACCTAAGCCTTATGTTGATTGCCTTAATCTTCTCTTTAGCACTTTGGTAGATAGAGCACTTGTGTGTATGTGAGAACCAAGTTTATAGCTTCTCCAAGCTCTAACACACCTCAAATGGCTGGGCAATAGGGTATATATAGCCCCAACTCCAAGAACTAGCTGTTACATAGCCGTGGTAACTTTCTGTGTATCTCCAACTCATACGCTACCCTTATCACTATAGCCACTGTATGAATCGGTGAGGCCCAATTACACTCCAAAACTTATAGAGCTGATTTTGAGCCGATATGAGCCGAGCTTACGATCACCAACTAATTCGGTGATAGTTATTGTTACCGGAGTATGAATCGGTGGTAACAGTGCACGCGCCTACCTTGCCCTGCCTGTGGTCACCGACTGATTTGGTAACGGATACTGTTACCAGAGTATGAATTGGTGGTAACAGTGCACGCGCCTACCTTGGCCCTATGGTCACCGACTGAATTGGTAACGATTATTGTTATTAGAGTATGAGTCGGTGGAATATGCCGGTGCATATTTTCAGTAGGATTCATTTCAAATCTTCACGTGTCTTTGTCCCGGCTTCATTACCATCATTTGCAAGCCTTAGAATAAGACTATCTCTGAATTTTTTACTATCATTTGGATGCCATAGAATTCTTTTAAGTCTTTCTTTTTCTTCTCATTTTGATGGTTTTGTAATTCATCTTTGGGATCTATAAAACACCTACAAAGGTACATCTTGCAAACATATTAGTCCCAATGACTATGTTGGAATAGAAAATATACCAAACTTTCTACTAGCACTGAAAATTAAAAATATACCATTATGACATCTTCTAGACGGATAACTGTGAATGAATTTTGGAATAGAAAATGAACTCGCGGAATAACGGGAACATGAAATAGATTACACAGTGCCATAGTGCCCAAGATTAAAATGTTATTATGATACTGTCAAATTATATTTAAGCCTATAAAGGAACATGCACAATGATGGAGCTAGAGGTGGAAGATGAAGTAGAGGTAGAAGATGAAGGGAAGAAGCCCTCATGACATATTTTTCTGGATCCACCCCGGTTATGGAAGAAATTAAGGAGAGTGATGGTAAGGTAAGAGCATAAATTGATAATAAAAGCTAGGATGATTTAATGGTACATGCACACTCGGATTCTTGATACTAGCTGTTTCAATCTCATTTAACATTATATCTCCTTTTATTCGCAATCTTAAAGTCATTTGAACTAGAGATACCTAGTTGGAAAATATTGCAAGGTCGAGGATATTAGCTAGCAGCTTTATGGTGTGTTTGGTTTCATGGGTAGCCCCGTCCGGCATGAGTTGGTCCAACATGCAAAGAACGGGGGTTCTATTTCACGGATCCAATCGGCCATGCTTACGGTAAAACTCACACCTAATCGAAACTCCCATTGATTGAACAGTAAAACTGGTATTATTCATTGGTATCCAATGCTCTGTTCCATTGATCGGCCCCATCTGAATTTTGGATCAATCTCCGCCTCTACTACTGACCTGGGATTATACCTATGATGACAGATAACATCGTCACATGACTCGAACCAAGCGACAATGTTAGGAAATCATCGCAGACCAGCTCGTTTGGCAAACCACGCACGCCGTTTGCCCGTTTATTTCCAGAACAGTATCATAGTCAAAGGAACGACGCCTCCTTGCCTATCGCGAAGAACGCGCCCGTCGGCCCACCGGCGGGAAGCAGCGCCACCTTCACCACGTTGTTCGCCCCCTCCTCAGGCGTCAGGAGCCCCGAGTTCCTTGTCATGTCGGTCTTGACGTAGCCAGGATGCGCGCAGTTGACGCGCAGCCTGGGGTGCCTTCTCGCCATGATCCTCGAGTATGCGTTCACGGCCGCCTTGGCCACCTTGTACGACGCGAGCTCACCCGGCCACCCTCGAGCATCCAGTGCGCCAGCCCCGAAGTCCTTCAGGAACATGTCCAGAAGCTCGTCCAGCCTCTCCTCGGTTAGGTTGTCGGCGTCATTCAGCTCCTGCTTCAGCTCCTCGCTCCTGAAGTACTGCATCATCAGGCAGGCAAATAAAGATGTTTTGGTCATAACTCAGACTGACTGTCCTTTTTATTTGCTACTGGCGAAAACTTTGGAGTGATGGAAATTGATTACTCTTAGCAGGCCAAAGCCGGAGCTGACGTTAACAATCCTTCCGTCGTAGGAGGATTGCAGTAGCGGCAGAAGAGCCTCGGTGACGTGCTTTGTGCCGTAGTAGTTCGTCCTCAGGCCTTCCTTCGCGGTGCTGTAGGTCTCCCGGCTATTTTTATACATCCATCCAATTCTCTGGTGCCAATCCATGCCGTTGAACTGTTCCATGCGCAGACTATAATTAGTGGATTTTTGCCCGTGCCGGGACAGGGGAAAGGCAAGGGGTGAGTGGGAAGTGAATGTGCCAACACAACACACGCTTACCTGTTCGCCCACTGGCTTTGGACCGAAAGATGGATCGTCTACGAGCTCAACCCCGCTAATGGCAGCATTGTTGACCTACAAAATCAGAGTGCTCAGCAATCACGCTGTGCTACCATGCTACATCGATAGACGAGTATACCCACAACAGAAAGCCAGAAAAGAAAGGTCAGAAAAGGGAGACGTGAACTTACCAGGATGTCTAGCCTCCCGAAACGGGTCTTCAGGAACTCCGCTAACCGAGCAATGCTCGAAGCATCGGTGACCTCCAGCTGGTGAAAAATGACATCGGAGAGCCCCTGCTCCCTGAGCTTCTCGACGGCGGCTGCGCCCCTCGTCTCGTCCCTGGCTGTCAAAACGACGGTGACGCCGCTAGCGGCCAGCTGCCGGCACACCTCTAGCCCGATCCCTTTGTTTCCGCCGGTGACCACGGCAATCCTGTGGCAACGTACCGATCGCAACGAGTAGCCCAGCATGTTAACGACCGGGGCTCCGGCTCACTGAATCCTAGTTATCCAGCGCTTGAAATCATATAATTTTCCTAAGACTACACGCTTCAGGAACGCAGCAAGGATCGAGATAGTGGAACGTACCTAGTGTTTGGCGGATTGGAGATTGTGCCCTCCATGAGCGTGCACCACGATCTCGATCAACAGGAAAGCAGCGCTGTCTGTTCGGCACTTGGTACAGCGTCCAACACAGCAGGAGTCGCTTATGGAGTAGCTATAGCTTGGTGGTTGCCAGGGAAATTAGTTAGTGTTCGATGGATACCCGCCACCGGCTAGCAGCTTTGTGTGGTCTTGGTTCCCTCGTCTGTCGAATCTAGCAACAGCCATTGACAGTTGCCTGTATATGGCAATATGCGGCGGCATGGTGACAGTGCCCATGTCGTGTGTCTGTGTGTGTTTGATAGGAGGGCAAGCAGATGCGGACAAGTCGCACATGGCAGCAATTGGATCGCGCGTGCGTATAGTAATTTTGCCCAATGTTGCCCTAAACAAACGGCAGTCGTTCGGTTACCCTCGAGTAGCGAGTACGCCGTGTACATGGACTACACGGTTCTGTACGGACCAGTAAAAAAGGCATGTTAATATGGCATAGACACCTACAAATCAGTGGACTACGTGCATAAGATCACACATTAACATATTGGTATTGATAGAAAGCTAATAATTCTCAGTTCTCAAAGTTAAATGATATCAGTGCATCACTGAATACCAAATACATGAGTTCAGACATGGTTTAATCCCACTTCTCAGTTCTCACAGTAGTACAACACAATGACATAACACATTAATCAGACATAGATACATAGTTGTCAAATCTCAGTTCTTCTTGGCCTTTTCCTTTTTTTCCATGCATCTTGACATTGTATTGAACAAATATAAGTTGGTTGAGGCGGTCACAAGTTAGCTTGTTTCTCTTCTTTCTATGAATCTACAAATACCAATTTAAGTTCAGTTCACAAATCATACTTTGTATGTTTATAAAACATTTCTAGAGAATCACTAAGAGTTGGGAGGCTTACCCCTTCAAAACAGCTCCAATTCCTTTCACAGCCGGATGAACTAGAAGTCAAAGAGAGGATCCTAATAGCCATCTTTTGCAAAGTTGGTACTTGTGTTCCATAACTACCCCACCGTTTGGCTGCAAGTTCAAAGAGACATCAAAGAGTTGTACACTTGCAGTGCAACAAGATTAAACAAAGAAATATAGCAAAACGATAAAGCATTCTTGCCTCGTGTCACCTATAGTTGCGTGGTAGAATTGTTAGTGCATGATATTATCCATCATAGTTCAAATCCAAATACAATGTAATCTTAGTCGATGGAAGACCGGGTATTATTTTTGTTAGTATTTAAAAACTCGCTACCTCGCATGCTGTGCAAAGCTAGAGCGGAACCCTTCCAACAGTATCCTGAGAGAACGCATTGGGACATGGCCTGTGGCTTGCACAAGAAAACTTTCAAGTACTTTTTGAGTGGCCTGATGGTTATTGGGTTTTTAAAAAGATTTTTTTCAAATAGCTACGGATTTTTTTAGTCTAATTGAGATATTTCCATAGATATATTAATTTACTATAGTTTTCTTAAAATGTTGGCTAAGGATCGTTGGTTGCTAATTTATTTTCATTAGTGATCACTGGTGGTACCCAATAAGCTCACGCATATATATTAGTTCTACAGTTTGTATGCTAAATTAGAGCAATTTGGATCTCTATATTTTTTTATTAAAAATAAAAATAGAATATCTCATCCAAATAACTTTAATGAATCCTTGGTCTAGCTTTGCAAATTCTTGAAGGTACAAATCCTTAGCTCTGAAAATCTCTAGATTTCTAGTTTAGAGTTGTGCCAAGTAGGTTCTAAACTAGTATAAGAAATTGGCTTTCCTCAAATTCAAATTAAATAGAAAAAATGGTCCATCTTGAACAGTAAAACTGCTTAACTCACCTGTAGATTCAAAAATGCGCTAACATGGCATGCAAGCAGTGTTTAAATTTAGTTTACATGAACCTCGCCCGGCTACTACCTACTAGGAACAATTTGCACCTCAACACAACTTCCATCTTGTGCATGTATGAAAAGTAGTATGTGATGAATACAATGACTATCCAAATAAGTAAAGTTAAGTACATAACATGTTTACAAGTGCAACACATAGATAAGAACTGTGAATCATAACATTACAAACCGGAAAAAACTACTATCTCCTATAAATAGTATAAGTCTCATTATTTCTCTGACTTGAGAAATTCCATGAATCATAACATTACAAATCAGTAAAAACAAAGTAATACCTCCTAAAAATAGTATTAGTTTCATTGTTCTCTTATTTGAGAAATATTTGGATTATTGTGGCATGAATCAACTCAACACATGTAAGGCTAGAATGACTTTGGAGGGCTAATGAACTAATGTTTAGTTTGGATTGGCTAATTTTTAACCCACCTTTAACCTGTTTGGATGGACTAATTTGTAGCTAACTAAAGTTTAGCTCCTGGATCCAAACAAGGCCTTAGAGACCTCATGCCCATCACATACTAAATTAGGTATAACTATTCCTGGTTTTCAAGATCAAAGGGCTCCGAGCTAGGGGATGGTAGAGTGTGGAAGCACTCTTTTTCTCACACAAAAAAATTTGACTTATTGTAAAACTTCTAAAATATTTTGGCAACATTTCACAAAAACTTCACAAAGTTGAGCGATTTCACCAATGACCGAATAATATAATGTGTGAAAGATTTCTGATTTTAGAGATAACTTTTAAGATCGAGGTTGGTAGAGTGGACTTTACTCTTCCTAGTTAATGAAATCTTTCTTTTCCTTGGAAAAAATTGACATGCTGTGAAATCTCTAACAGAATTTTGAGGACATTTCACGAAACTTCATAAACTTGAGTGATTTCACCAATGACTGAAAAATCACATTCTAGAATCTTAAATCCTACTCACGACAATCATTCACATGCATAAGTAGTTTATCACCGCAATTGTCTAGCTCCAAACCTGCAATTCATACTCTCAAACAAGCAAGTTATACTAAGAGTAATTTTAAACACATGGATGGACGTGAGCGCACACAGTATGCCGTGCTGATCAAACATCACATGAAGGACAGCAACTCCTTGCCCTCCTCAAAGAAAGCACCGGTCACCCGGCCTTCTGGCAGCATAGCCACCTTCAACACATTGCTTGCACCCTCCTCGGGCGTCAGGAGCCCGGAGTGCAAGGTAATATCCGTCTTGACGTAGCCAGGATGCGCACAGTTGACGCGTAGCTCGGGATGCCTCCTCGCCAGGATCCTCGAGTACGCGTTCACAGCCGCCTTGGCCACCTTGTATGCCGCGAACTCTGCCGGCCACCCACGCGCTTCTGCCACGCCGGCCTCGAAGTCTTTCAGGAACATGTCCAGCAGCTCGTCAAGCCTCTCCTCGGTAAGGTTGTCGATGTCGTTCATCTCTTGTTTCAGCTCCTCGTTTCTGAAATGCTGCATGGGGAAGAACTTTTGTGAAGACTGAATACTCTGGTCCAATTGGGAACTACCAATATCTGGATTGGAATAGTGTGGCTAGAATAGGTTACCCTTAGTAGCCCAAAGTCGGAGGAGACATTAACGATTCTTCCATCAGAGGAGGCTTGGAGGAGAGGCAGGAAGGCCTCGATCACGTGCTTTGTGCCGTAGTAGTTTGTCTGCAGGCCTTCTTTTGCAGCGTCATATGTCTCCCAGCAATTTCCCCACAACCATTCAAGCCTCTCGCCCCTATCCATGCCTTTGAACTGTCGCACACACCAACAAAAAGCTTGCTAAATTTGTCCGTGTTAGATAGAAGAGCAGAACGCGAAGGCTTTGTATTGCAGAAGACGCAGTGATCTCCAACAGTTTCAGTTTCATTCAGGCATTCAGCATTTGTGAGTAGCTAGCTGAAGATGTGAAGCTCAGCTCACCTTTTCACCGCTAGCTACCGGACCATCAACAGGATCTTGGGAGCACATAACCCCACTAACCGCGGCATTATTTACCTACAAATCAACAGCTCACAAACTAGTTACCAGCAGCCATACGAAGGGCGCGTATGGATCCTCGAGCTCAAGTTTAGCCCTTATCATATCGAATGTTCGGATACTAAATAGAAGAACTACATATGAGCTAATTATAAAACTAATTGTAGAAGCCCTGAGCTAATTCGCGAGACAAATCTATTAAACCTAATTAATCCATTGTTAGCAAATGGTTACTGTAGCACCACATTGTCAAATCATGAACTAATTAGGTTTAATAGATTCGTCTCGCGAATTAGCCTCCATCTGTGCAATTAGTTTTGTAATTAGCTTATATTTAATACTCTTAATTAGTATCAAACATCCGATGTGATAGAAGCTAAAGGTTATCAAACAGCGCCGAAGAGTTGGGGAAGACGAGACTGATTACCAGGATATCCAGCTTCCCGAAGCGAGTCTTCAAGAAATCGGCCAACCGAGCGATGCTGGAAGCATCAGTGACATCCAGCTGGTGGGAAACGACATCAGACAGCGCCAACTCTTCGAGCTCCTCGACGGCTTCCGCGCCCATCTTCTCGTCCAGTGCCGTCAGAACGACGGCGACGCCGTTGCTCGCCAGCTGCCGGCACACTTCTAGCCCGATACCCCTGTTCCCGCCGGTGACCACGGCAACTCTGCCAAAGTGCCAGCAACAACCAGTGGTTCCACAATTTTCCGAGGACACGGTACGCGAGCACGAAGCATGGGCGTATCATGTGGCACGTACGTACCTTGTGTTGCAAGGATGGGGGATCGCGCCTTCCATGAGCGTTCTTCGGTCGTCCATCACGTGTAGCTGTGTACGCTGCAAGAGGAAGATCGAGCGAGAGAATAATTGAACTGTGTACGCTGATGATCTATTTCCGTAGTTTCGTGTGGTTGGCGCCTTGGCTGTGTTAATCAGTCGTCCATCACGTGGACAACGACGTGATGCACGTGACCGTGATATGCCGGCTACCGTTCGTGTGGTCTTCGTTCAGTTTTGTGCTGTGGAATTTTTTATTTTTATATTTTTTTCCTTTTACGATTTTACAGAAATAAATAGCTGATTCAAAAATTTGCAGAAACAGAGCCCTACCGCCGGATGAAACGGCAAAAGCAATCTATCGCCAGTTGAACAGGCGGTACCTTCCTTCCTCTCGATAGAATATGAACTCGGATGGAAATAAACTTTATATAAAAATTATAGATCTCGACGAGATCTACAATTTTGTAGTTCAAACTTTTTTCATTTGGTGCCATCTTGGTACTCAAATAATCGACACAAGTTCCAGATGTAAAACGATTATTTGGGCACAAAGATGGTACCAAATGAAAATAGTTTGAATTACAAAGTTGTAAATCTCATCGAGAGCTACAATATTTATATAAAATTTATCTCTATATGAGTTTATATAAATTAGTTATGATTTTTTGAACATGTGCTGGTCAGTTTCAGATCTAAAATTTGAATTTTAGACCTAAAATTTGTGTCGATTATTTGAACATCAGGATGACACTAAATGAAAAAAGTTTAAACAAAAAAGTTGTAGATCTCAGATCTACAATTTTTTCATATAAAGTTTATCTCTATCCGAGTTCATATGAATTAGTTATAATTTCTTTATATCTCTATCCGAGTTCATATGAATTAGTTATGATTTTTTGAAAGTGCGAGGGAAGTTACTGCCGGTTCAACTGACGGTAGCTTACATCCGCCGTTTGATCCGGCGGTACGATAGCTCCGCCGTTTGATCCGGCGGTACGGTAGATGTCTATTTTCTTGGCTATTTATTTCTGCAAAATCGTAAAATAAAAATAACAAAATTATGTGCTGTGTGTGCGTGCCTAGCAGAAGCCAAACCACCCATCCAATGGGCCTTATTTTAGACCTAAGACTTGGCTGGGCCTTTTTTGTTCTTCTAGAACCAGGCCTGCTGGACAGCCTGGGCTTTTTCTCGATCTGGCTCCGCGCCGGCCTGCTGCGGTCCACATCCATCAACCTGTTCACCACATCGACAACATACAACGTACACTGTCTCAGATCCTGGCAAACGCGGCGTGCAAACTGCTGTAAGCCTACAGATGCAGATGCGCCTCGTGTTTGGGTCACTGGAGAATGGAGATGGCTCTCCCTCGGACCATGAGCATGCTCCACGAACTCAGCTCGAAAAAGTAATGGAGATGGCTCGCTTGAATCAATGCACCGACCACGATGTCGATTGCAGTTTCGTGGTTTGGCTGTTTCCCTTTGCATAGATAGATTCCACGTGAACATCGCAGGAGAGAATATTATTACGACTCCTACATGTGAACACAAACACGAGATAGGACGTTCACGTGGTGCGCGTCTGAGGGAGACGACGGCGCAAGAGTCAAAGCATGATCATCTGATCTGGATGATTTTTAACGGGATATTTTTAGTTCTCAACGCTTAGCTGATTTTTGACCCCTCAGAAATAGGGTACCATCAGAAACCCAATAGCTGGATAAACCACAAACTGATCCAAAACCGAAATATATGCCAGCGCTGTCGCGGACCTGAACTATACTGCAAGTGATTTCCCATGCCAAGAAACGCCTCAAGTAGGAAGTAGCTGTGAAAAATCAAAATGTTGTTACTAACTTATTATATTGCACATGAGATCTACTGTTCGTGCTCAACATTTCAATTCATGGTTCTCTTCCTTATTCTGAATCACCACAAACTTCACACGAACGACGCCTCCTCCCCGTCTTCAAAGAAAGCGCCGGTGACCCCGCCTTCCGGCAGCAGCGCCACCTTCGCCACCCTGCTCCCGCCTTCCTCGGGCGTCAGGAGCCCCGAGTGCATAGTGATGTCGGTCTTGATGTACCCGGGATGCACGCAATTCACGCGCAGCCCGGGTTCCTTCGCGGCCAGGATCCTCGAGTACGCATTCATGGCCGCCTTGGCCACCTTGTATGCGGCGAATGCTACCGGCCACCCGCGCGCGTCCGCCTTTCCGGCCTCGAAGTCTTTCAGGAACGTGTCCAGCAGCTCGTCCAGCCTCTCCTCGGTGAGGTTGCCGACGTTGTTCAGCTCTTGCTTCAGCTCCTCGTTTCTGAAAAACTGCACCGGGAAGAAATTGTGTCGCCGTTTCATCAGTACTAGAGAAGGCTGGGTCGGAGATTGGATAAGCAATGTTTATGATATAATGATGCGCTGGCGTTGGATTGGAATTTGGAACAGTGCGTGATCAAAAGAAGTTACCCTGAGCAGCCCGAAGTCGGAGGAAACGTTAACGATTCTTCCATTGGAGGAGGCTTGCAGAAGAGGCAGTAAGGCTTCGATCACATGCTTTGTGCCGTAGTAGTTTGTCTGCAGACCTTTCTTTGCAGCGTCATAAGTCTCCCGGCTATTTCTCCACAACCATTCAAGCCTCTGGTCCCTATCCATGCCACACAGCTGTCACACGCATCAACAACAAACATTGTTCAGTATGTCCCTATGAATGAACATGGCCCACTAAAAACATTGCTTTAACCATCAGGAAAAAGTGAACATGAGAACATCTATTGCTTAAACCTTGATTAACTGAAGATGTAAATCTCACCTCTTCTTCGCTTGTTACTGACGCGTAAGCAGGATCTCGGTTGTACTCAACGCCACCAAATGCAGCATTATTAATCTACAAACAGAGCACCTTCATCAACCAATCACCACTGCGGCCATTGCAAACCTTCGGAAGAAGACTTACCAGAATGTCTAGCCTCCCAAAACGGATCTTCAAGAAATCGGCTAACCTAGCAATGCTTGACGCATCCGTGATGTCCAACTGGTGGAAAATGACACTGGAAAGCCCCAGCTCCCCGAGCTTCTCAACGGCCGCTCCGCCCCTCGTCTCGTCCCTAGCCGTTAAGACGACGGTGACACCATTCACAGCTAGCTGCCGGCACACCTCTAGCCCGATCCCTTTGTTCCCGCCGGTGACCACAGCGATCCTGGCATGCAACCGCCATGACTCTGTGAGTCTGTACGCAGTTCATCAAGTTTGTAGCAAGACAACATGGTAAGAGCGAGGATTCATACCTTGTGCTTGGGACGGGGAAACTGGAGATGCCTCCCTCCATGAGCGTGCACCACGAGCTCTTGTCAAACAAGGCACTAGGAGATGACTTTCTCTGGTCAGCCTGGTGCTGGCAGGCCTTATCAACAGGTTAAAACAAAGGGAAAAGGAGGCTACATGTGCCTCTCATGTTTATACTCTTTTATTTAGTATAAGATGGTAGCGAAATCACGCGTGGCCAAGATCAGATTAAAGGTTCACGTGGGACATTTCTAACGGAGATGACAGGACAAGTCCCTGTTTCTTTTTTCATCTGGGACAAATCAAGGTGGCAGCATCAGATCGCTGAAATTGGATATTCTGTGGATAGCCGCCTAATAAAGACATAAATAAACCGACTAAAGGAAGCAGCTGTTAGCTGTCGCTATCTGAACCAAGGAGGCAAGGACCAAAGAACAAGCTATAGCAGGTAAGCACTGACGCCATGCAGAAGCAAGCAAGAAAACAATACAGAATAGCCTGACCTAGTTGTGAACATTCCAAATAAAATGGTCATTACACTCCTAAAGACGATTCACTGCTGTTTTTTAACAAGTAGATTAATTTGAAATTTGATACAGTGAGCAACCGGGCATTTGTGTGTATCAGCAGCTCTTTATGTTGATAAGTTTGTTGACAGACCACCAACTTCCCTACAAATATTCACTAACTCAAGCAATAAATTCTGTTTTAACCAATTTCTGGAAGCAAAAAAGGAAGAACTAGTCATGTAATTTCTCTCCTGCTTTGTGATTATGAACATATTCACCGTCATCTCTAGAAAAGTCAAAAAGATGATGCTTCATTCAACCACTATATGGTACCATCTAGACAACAAACCAGAACAGAGGCCACAGCCCACAGCAGTATGAACAAGGAAGTAGTATCCTCTCAGGGGAAAATGTAAAGAACTAGTGCGACCAAACATGCCAAACGTGGTCCATTGAAAATATGCAAAGTTCTCCAGAGAGATCAGTGGTACATTGCAAATATGAAACGAGAGAGATCATACAGAAGATGAGGAATCATGGTGTGGAGCTCTACAATGTACTCAGCGTGCTAGTTTGAGTACACAAGTCAAACTACAATACTTATGGGCACCAACTACTCTATAACTCTTTCTTTTATTCTGAAACTAAGAGAGATATGATCATATATAATATGATCACACAAAGGATGCCTCCCCATTCAGATCAAAATAAGCACCAGTTGGCCCATCATCAGGCAAGAGAGCAACCTTCACAGGGTTGCGAGCACCCTCTTCAAGTGTCAATACTCCCATGTGCATAGACATATCGGTCTTGACATAACCAGGTGTCAGACAGTTGATACGCAGTGTAGGATACTTCTTAGCAAGAATCCTTGTGTATGCATTAAGGGCCGCTTTGGCAACTTTGTAGGCTGAAGATCCACCTGTTGGCCACCCATGTGCCTCTAGTAAGTTGGCCTTGAAATCTTCTAGGAACAAATCCAACAGTTCCTCCAGTCTCTTTTCAGTAAGATTGTCTATGTCATCGAACTCCTTCCTAAGTTCTTCACTGTTGAAGTTCTGCTCAAAAAGAAAGGGTACGATCTTCATTAACTGGAAGTGAACAAGAACAAGGGAAGTGGACTAAAACAAAGTGTACATTTTTATTGCATGCAACCCCCAGTAGAAATGTTCAGTGACATCACTTAAATTTTTGTAGTAATATAGAAACCACCATTAAAAAAAGAAAGAAAAAAATCTGCTGGTGCCTGCATCTGCATAAGACGTTACAAGTTGCACTGAAAGAAAATTGTGGAATGTGGACACAAAGAAGAATGCTTCTCCGAAAGGCTATTGGTTGTTGTGCAACAGAAAAAAAAAACTCAAAACAAAAGGGGGGGCATTCAAGCATGCTACCGCAGATATATTCTGGCAAAACATTGTTGACAATGACCTGTGTACAATAGCTTTGATATTTACAGGACTTACTCTCAGCAGTCCAAAGCCTGACGAAACATTGACAATTCTTCCAGAGGAGGATAACTGAAGAAGGGGAAGTAGTGCCTCTGTGACAATCTTAGCACCATAGTAGTTCGTCCTCATACATTGTTTAGCTTCCTCGTATGTCTCTTTTGAATTTTCTCTCATCCATTCAACTCTCTGGTTCACATCCATGCTTTCAACCTATCCTTGCATAAACATATTTATTATTCTTCAATCAAACAGATACTTCTATTTTTCTTAGTGTTGCATACATATATAATCATGTTATTCAGTAAATAGTCAGGTTGTAGGTGAAGGTACAGTCCAACATGCAATTCACTTCTGAAACATGGTGGCTGGCTGGCCGAATTGAATAACTTAAGGATTGTCAATCTCAAACGAAGATGTTTACCACATAACATCTCAACCTCTTGAAAGACAAACAGGAAACAACTATAGAAACAGGCAACTACAGCTACATTAGGGTACCTGATCCTTGACTTTGGCAACCAAAACTGGATCTCTGTCAACACCTGAAATCCCAGCATTATTGATCTACATGCAACAAGACGAGAAAGTGATGATGATGCATTGCAAATAATTCAGTGAACAATCACTTCATTCAAACACTAATGTGTGATAAATCAGAAACGCATAAGGTGCACGGTAAGTTCACTCAATACTTGGTTTTCTGGAACTTTGAAGCAAAAAAAAAATGCATTGAGAATAGAGTTTATAAGTATTCCAGCTTGCTGGGAATGCTGCTGATTGTCTAAAACAAAATTCAGCACAACAGAGTATGAGGTCAGTTGCCACTTCTATATGTTAAAGTACCAAGTTCAATTTAAGTAGAAAGAGCAAAACGGAATGCATATCTCTGCCGGTGTCTCTGCTACTCTCCAAATTCAGTCAAAAAAAAATCAGCCGGGGCAATAGTATATCGGAACAGCATCGATTCCCACTTCCCCAAATTCATGGAGCACACATCACCGAGCGAAGCGAGATGCAAAGGGGAGGCCATACCAGGATGTCAAGCCTCCCGAACTGGCCCCTGACGAAATCCGCCAGCCGGGCGGCGCTGGAGGGGTCGGTGACGTCGAGCTGGTGGAAGAAAACCTCGGCGGCGCCGCTGGAGCGCCGGATGGCCTCGACCGCTTCCAACCCCCTCGCCTCGTTCCTCGCCGTCAGGACGACCTTGAGCCCCTTGGTCGCCAGCTGCCGGCACGTCTCGAGACCGACCCCCTTGTTTCCCCCGGTGACCAGCGCGATTCTGAACGCACCCGGCGCGGCAGCGCCGACGGACTCACGGAATCAGCGGGCGGGGAGAACTCGCTCGGCGCCTGGTGGCAGAAACTGGAGTGGGGCAGGAGGGCGGGTTCCGCCGGTGTACCTCTTGATCGACGGATTCGAGACGGCCGCGTCCATGTTTCCTCCTCTCCGATCGGGGCGGCGCGGGCGTGAGGGGAGGAACTGCTAGCGCCTAAGCCTTCGGGATTCGAGAGGACGATGATTCGCCGCCCGGCCAGCCGGACACGCACCTTTCCTTCGGGAACGGCTTCTGCCTGTGCCTGTCGCTGTCGGCCTGCGCGCAGGCTGCCGAGAGAGCCGCCGCGCGTGCGCCTGCCGGCGACCGACCGGTGCGCCGGCATCAGCTTACGAGTTGTGGGCCGTGCAGCCCAAGATTGGCCCAGTTTTGTAGCCCAGGTCACGGAGCGCAAACAGGCCCGACGTCTCTCCTCAGGCTGGGCTTCTTTGTAGCTGGGACTGTACCTGTCCTTTCTTCCCAATTTGTTCCGATGAAGTGAGCATGTGATAGCAGGGCCATCTACTGATCTACCACATGCTCGAGAAGTCGAGCTAGGATTGTTTAACGCGACCCACATGACGTGCTGTCGAGTCCCAGAAAAATCTTTGCGACATGTGGGATAGTTGAATCCCCCGTCAATTGCTTCAGTCAGACGCAGATGGCACGCATCGGCAAAACTTTGTCAGGCTTGTCGATTTCTCAAGCCCAACCAGAATTACGGCTCCTGCACCAGGATTCCTGGGTCTGGGTCACCTTGGTTGCGTACGCGGCAATCGTGTGTGGCCAGGTTTCTTGGTACTGACAGAAAGTAATAAAACCTGTAAAAAATCGCACGGAGCTATCAGCATGAGGACGATGTCAAGACCTAGACCCTTGGCTTTTGTACGGACCCTGCTCGCTAGAAATCTCCATGCTCACGCCCAAATTCCAACACCAAACCATCTCTAGAATTGTTTATCTGAATTTGGTGAGAACAGTCAATTAAACAAAACAGCATGCAGCCAGCAGGCAGCCAACGAAGCATCATTGGAAGGGATCCATTACAACCACGTTTGTGTCAGTGTGTGCTGGAACGGAATGGATGGATGGACACGAATCACAAATGAGCGGACGCAGCAGCCAAGCCCGGCCGCGCGCGTCTCTTGGCTCTTGCTATCTATCCCGTTCGCGCGGCCCGATGCCGGAAGAAACCAACGGCCGTCGCGGCCATCTTTTGGCCGCCATCGTGACAAGCACGGCGTCAAGTACCGCCCGCCGCGGCCACGAGTGCGATGCCAGCGGCCGGGCCGCCGTCGCCGTGTCAGTGGCTCTGCCCTGACTCCCGAGGTCAACTGAGGTCAACAGATATGATAGCCAAGTTTGTCCATTTCTCTTTTCTAGATGCCGTGACGCTGATGCTTCTCATGACGTTTGAATGTTCCGCTCCTGCCTGGCACGTCGCACTTCCAGGGTTACATCAAGCTAAAACTGTTCACGGTTATTGGAGTTCTTACCGGTACTAAACCTGTACTGCTAGAGTTTTACCGACTCGAGGTACAACTATGTTACAGGAAATTCCAAGTCAAGTCGCCACCACGACGCGCAAAAACTAGTGCTCTTTCGTCACTACGACAGCGACCGCCCTATCGATCACCTCCCGCCGGAGAGGCCGGACACGTCCGAGAACGCGCCGGAGACGGGGCTGACGCCGGACGTGACCGTGGACGGGAACGACATGGCGAACGAGTCGAACCCCTCGTTCTGCATCAGCGCCAGCATCGTGTAGCTCACGTACGTCGGCGCCACCTCCGGCATCGGGGCGTCGCCCTCCAGGTACTGCACCACCTGCCGCATCCCGGGGCGCGCGTCGGGCAGCGGGTGCGCGCACATGAGCCCCAGCCTGATCGCCAGCCGGGCCTCGTCGGCGTCGTACTTGCCGCAGAGCCGCGGGTCCACCGTGTCGAGACCCGCGCCCTTGCGCTCGTGCTCCTGCACCCAGTCCAGCAGCACGTTCTGCTCGTCGGGCGCGATGCACCCGAGCGGGCGGCGCCCGCAGGTCACCTCCAGCACGAACACGCCGAAGGCGAACACGTCGGTGACCGGGGTGGCCTTCCCCGTGCGCACGAGCTCCGGGGCGAGGTAGCCCATGGTGCCGACGACGTGCGTGGTCTGGGGGTCGACGCCGTGGTCGTACAGCCTCGCGAGGCCGAAGTCGCCGAGCCGGCCATTCATGTCGCCGTCGAGGAGCACGTTGCTCGCCTTGATGTCGCGGTGGATGACGATCTGCTCCCAGTCCTCGTGGAGGTACAGCAGGCCGGAGGCGACGCCCTTGATGATGTGGAACCTCTGCTCCCAGTCCAGGACGGGCTTCGTCTTGTCGTAGAGGTACTTGTCGAGGCTGCCGTTGGACATGTAGTCGTACACGAGGAGGAGCTCGCCCTTGCGCCGGCAGTAGCCCAGGAGCTGCACGAGGTTCCGGTGCCGGAGGTGGCCGATGCTGACGACCTCCGCGATGAACTCCTTCATCCCCTGCTTGGAGTCGTGCGACACCCTCTTCACGGCGATCTCGAGGTTGGACTTGGGGAGCACGCCCTTGTACACCCGCCCGAACCCGCCGGTGCCGAGCAGCTGCTTGTTCTTGAAGCCCTTGGTGGCGTGGTAGAGCTCCTTGTACGAGAAACGGTGCGGGCCGAACTCCACCTCCCAGTCCTCGCGCACCTCGGCGTACCTCACCCGCCGCCGCACGAACAGGAAGACGCCGACGAGCAGCGCGAGGACGAACGCCGCGGTGGCGATCGGAAGCACGATCTCCAGCACCTTCGACCTGGGCTTGGGCCCGAACCGCGGCAGCGACGGCAGCTTCGAGGTGTCCAGCGGCGGGGCCGCGCCGCCCATGGCGAAGCTCCAGCCCAGGACGTAGTGGCGCGTGAAGATGACGCCCGTGGCCGCCGAGAAGCCGACATAGGCGGTGTCCGTTCCGACCGCCGAGAGGTTGACCGGCGCGGAGATGAGTGGCTTCCTCGGCCTGGGCACGCCCATGGGCGCCATGGTCACGTCGAGCCTTGTGGTGGCGCCGTCGTAGTCGACCCAGAACTGCATGGGCTGGCGGCTGATGAGGCTGAGGTTGTTGAACACCCCCGTGGCGTCGTCGTAGTAGCCGGCGCTGTTGTTCTGCAGCGACCTCATGCTGTTGACGTTGACGCCGACGTGGTTGCTGTTCATGTCCTGGAACTCCGGGTTGAGCATGGTGTCGAGCTCGACGAAGAGCACGCGGTTGTCGTCCTTGCCGTTGTCGGTGACGTTGAGGACGCCGAGGTACTGGCCGGCGTTGAAGGTGGAGAGCCTGGTGCTGGGCGCCACCACGAACGCCATGCCGTTGTCGCTCAGCACGGTGAAGTTGGACACGATGGCGAAGACGAACGCCGCCGAGAAGGACCGGACGGCTCCGCCGGGGCCGTCGCGCAGGCGGACCGGCGCCGGGTGGAACGCGTGGCCGGCCATCTGGCTGGTGCCGTTGCTGAGCACCAGGAGCCCGTTCGGCGCCACCACGGACATGCCGTCGAGCGCGAGGTTCGCGCCGCCGAAGCCGTTGTAGGTGAACTCCTCGGCGGCCAGCACGGTCGCATGGTCGGAGCAGGCCGCGGCGAGGAGGAGGAGGAGGGAGAGTGGGAGGACGAGCAAGCGGAGACGCCCCATCGCGTACCGGCTCGTCACGGCAGCTGCAAGACGGGCTGTCTCTCCACGGAAGCGATTCTGGATTGAAGAAGTAGCAGAGTAGTTCACGACTGAGCTTCCGCCTTGGCCCTCTGTGTCTCGTAATGTCTGGGTGTGAACGACGGCGATGCTTTGACCCCGGCGGCCGACGGGGACTAGTTGTCCAACACGGCCGCCTGATCGGAATTCAAGAGGGGCGTTGGTGACGGGGATGCATCGGACCCGTGCACGATCACAGTACGAGGCACATGTCTGCTTACCGGACCGGACGGGTAGGGTAGGGCGACAAGCGCGTCCCATTGAATTTCGACGACAGTGCTGATACAAGTCAAGGAAATGCCCGATAAAATATCCTGGCCAGCGATGACAGCAGTGAGTGAGTGGTTAAGTGTCACACAGCACGGGAGGGATTAGAGCAGGTAGTACCGGGTGAGAGAGCGTGCGTAAATTGGGTTGGTGTCGTCTGGTGGGCTGCGTCCCTTTTGACTCTGCGCTGCTCCCTTTTCTTGCCTCCTTATCAAGGTCATGTTTAGTTCCCCCCAACTCCCAACTTTGGCACTATGCAAAAAGAAGATTCCCCATCACATCAAACTTGCGGTGCATGCATGGAGTACTAAATGTAGACGAAATTAAAAACTAATTGCACAGTTTTGTTGTACTTTGCGAGACGAATCTTTTGAGCCTAATTAGTCAATGTTTGAACAATAATTCACAAATACAAACGAAACGCTACAGTGTGCTACAGTGCTGTAACAGTAATTTGGCACCTCCCAACTTCAACAACTAAACAAGGCCCAAGCCAGGTTGTTTAAGGTTTCTCGACATGATCTAGAATCGCAGATGGTCAAAAGGACTGACATATTATACAGGCGCTAAAATCTCGCGGCAGATCAGTGTGAGGACGACTCGCGTTTCTTCGAGCTCCAACCACCGCAGAAAATGGGGCCAGTGGGAGCGGACGATCAGATCACGAAAGGGCAGCGCAAGCCGCCGCAGAGTGGCCCTGTTCCTGTGGGGCGGCGGCAGGTGGACGGCCGAGAGAGGATGGAGTGATTGCGCTCGCGCAATCGCGTCCTCCGAGTCCCGCAGTCGCGTCGTCCCCGGCGACTTCCATCCGTGGGGACGCGAGAAAACTGGCCGGAAACGTTGACGGCTTGACGCTGCGGCTGCCCGCTGACCTCCGGGATCCCGATCAGCGGCTGGCTGGGGACCGAGGAAGAAGGCACCCGCATCACGGCACACGGGCGCGCGCGTCCACACCATCGACCACGCCTGTTGTTTGTTTCTTCAATGGCACCATGATTCCGCAAGGTAATTCAGACAGCGACGGCCCGAAAAGAGATTTATTTACCCCTCCTACTCCTCTCACCATCCGCGCGTACGGCAGGGTCGGCAGGTAGGTGTTGATGACTAGTAATGAGGATTAAGTACTCCCTGACGTGCGAATCTGGTCAGCTTCACACACTGCCAGAGCCCAAAGAGGCGAAGACGCATACGGCGGCCACGTTAAAGAAACACCGGGAGCACTGACAAGCCAGAGCCAAACCGTTCGGCCGGCCTTTGCTTGCTCCCCAACTGTTCGAGGTTAGTGGTTGGCTGGTAGCCATGCCGCTGCTCGTGCTGCTGCTCTTCCTCGGCCTCGGCGGGCTCCTGCCCGCGGCGACGGCGGCCGACGAGCAGTTCGTCTTCGACGGGTTCAAGGGCGCGAACCTCACCCTCGACGGGATGGCCACGGTGACGCCGGACGGGCTGCTCCTGCTCACCAACGCCACCAAGCAGCTCAAGGGCCACGCCTTCTACCCGGCGCCGCTGCGGTTCCACCGGACCCCCAACGGCACGGCGATGCGGTCCTTCTCCACGGCCTTCGTCATCGGCATCATCGGCGCGTACGAGGACCTCAGCAGCCACGGCATGGCGTTCGTGGTGGCCAAGAGCCGCAACTTCACATCCGCGCTGCCGGGCCAGTTCCTCGGCCTCGTCAGCTCCGCCACCAACGGCAACGCCACCAACCACCTCTTCGCGGTCGAGTTCGACACCATCCTCAACTCGGAGTTCAGCGACATGAGCGGCAACCACGTCGGGATCGACGTGAACGGGCTCAACTCCGTCGACGCCGACAACGCCGGCTACTACGACGACGCCACCGGCGCGTTCCGCAACATGAGCCTGGTGAGCCGCAAGGCGATGCAGGTGTGGGTGGACTTCGACGGCCCGACCATGCAGGTCAACGTCAGCATGGCGCCCCTGGAGGTGGCCCGGCCCAGGAAGCCCCTGCTCTCCACCACCGTTAACCTCTCCTCCGTCATCGACGGCGACACCGCGTACGTCGGCTTCTCGTCGGCGTCCGGCATCCTCTTCTGCCGGCACTACGTGCTCGGCTGGAGCTTCAACATGGACGGCGCCGCCCCGGCGCTCAACATCTCCTCCCTGCCCACCCTGCCGGTCACGTTCCCCAAGCCGCGGTCCAAGACGCTGGAGATCGTGCTGCCGATAGCGTCCGCGGCGCTCGTATTCGCGGTGGGCGCCGCCGTCTTCGCGTTCCTGCGGCGGCGGCGCATGTACGCGGAGGTCAAGGAGGAGTGGGAGGCCACGTTCGGCCCGCACAGGTTCTCGTACAAGGATCTTTACCACGCCACCGACGGGTTCAGCGACGAGCGGCTGCTCGGCATCGGCGGCTTCGGGCGGGTGTACCGGGGCGTCCTGGCGTCCAAGGTGGAGGTCGCGGTGAAGAAGGTGGCACACGGGTCCAGGCAGGGGATGCGGGAGTTCGTGGCCGAGGTCGTCAGCATCGGCCGGCTCCGGCACCGCAACCTCGTGCAGCTGCTCGGCTACTGCCGGCGCAAGGGCGAGCTCCTCCTCGTCTACGACTACATGCCCAACGGCAGCCTCGACAAGTACCTCTACGACCGGAGCAAGATCCCCCTGAGCTGGGGGCAAAGATTCCGCGTCATCAAGGGCGTCGCGTCCGGCCTGCTCTACCTCCACGAGGACTGGGAGCAGGTGGTGGTGCACCGCGACATCAAGGCCAGCAACGTGCTTCTGGACAAGGAGATGAACGGCCGGCTGGGCGACTTCGGGCTGGCGCGGCTGTACGACCACGGCACCGACCCGCACACGACGCACGTGGTGGGCACCATGGGGTACATGGCGCCGGAGCTGGGGCACACGGGGAAGGCCTCCAAGGCGTCGGACGTGTTCGCATTCGGGGCCTTCATGCTGGAGGTGGCGTGCGGGCGGAAGCCCGTGGTGCAGGACGCGCGCGACAACCGGCTGGTGCTGGTGGACTGGGTGCTGGAGCGGTGGCGCGCCGGGGTCGTCACGGACACGGTGGACCCGCGCCTGGCCGGCGACTTCGTCGGGAGCGAGGCGAGCCTGGTGCTGAGGCTGGGGCTGCTGTGCTCGCACCCGCTGCCCGGCGCGCGGCCGGGGATGCGGCAGGTGGTGCAGTACCTGGACGGCGACGTGCCGCTGCCGGAGCTGTCGCCAACGTACCAGGGCCTCAACATGCTCGCGCTCATGCAGGACCAGGGATTCGACCCCTACATCATGTCGTTCCCGATGACATCGATGGGCGCCAGCACCATCTCTGACCTCTCCGGAGGGAGATGAGAGTCTTGATCGTCAATTGGCTGGAATTACTAGTTCAGACTTCGAACCCTTTCCGGCTTTCCCCCCTATTCGAGAATGCAAATTCAGAACCTGCTATGTGTAGAGTAGTAGTGCCCCAGAATATAGTGTGGATGACCTGAATGTAAAGATGTGCTCGGTGTAGCATAATGTTCAGATGATAAATTACTGACCAGTGACCACAGCTGGAGATTGAGGTTTGATCCCCCAAGTCCCAAGCCGCTCCACATGAGGGAGCGACTGAACTTTGCTTGTAGTTATAAGGGAGCCTGAGGATTTCGTACATTGTTAACTTAATCAGGCATTTTCAAGACAAACTGTTGTGGAGCAAAGGTATACTATTGCATAAGCCTTGAAACCAAACTTCAGAACTCACCGGTACACACGTAGTGACGGTTTCGACACGATTTTCTGGTCTGTAGCCATTTCGGTCCAAGAGAATTGAACGCTAGGTTTGGCTTGTCGACAAAGTTAGGTCTCGAGTGTTCTTGGGTGACATTACTTGATTTGCACGGTATTTCTGCATCTTGGGTATCAAGAAGATGGCATCCACACCAATAATAGGTCTATGCGCAGAAATTATATGAATGCGATATTGCGGATTTGTCGAAGCGGAACACCATGCGATGCAGATGTCACTATAATCATCTGTGATGTCATGGCTGATGCAGACTTTACCTATCTAGACGCAGATACAGAGCATGTGAAGTAGATTGGAGCCCCCACCAAGATAAATGATACGACATGGTGCCAGATCAACTGAACAAGGCTGTTTGGATCCATAGACTAATTTTTAATTCGAATCACATCGGATGTTTGATACCAATTAGAAGGATTAGGACTAAATGTGAACTAATTATAAAATTAATTGTATAAGCCATGACTAATTCGTGAGAAAAATCTATTAAGCCTAATTAATCCATGATTAGCACATATTTACTGTAGCAGCACATGGTCAAATCATAGACTAATTAGACTTAATCAATTCATCTTGCGAATTAACCTTCATTTATGCAATTGGTTTTGTAATTAACCTATATTTAATACTTCTAATTAGTATCTATTGTTTAGACGTGACATACCTATATTTAATAGCAACAAGTGTCAGACCACAACTGTCTTGGGGAGTAAAGGTGCCGAAACACCTCCCCTCTAAAGTTAAGGCGCATAAAGACAGTAGCATACTGCACGAGGTGAGGTGCAATTAGAGCCAGGCTAAATGCCAGTCAAAGACATATCATGGAAACCTTCAATATTTGTTACACCATAGACTGTAACAATACAGCCACCATATCAATATTTGTTACTCAAAAAAAAACACCATACTATTTCCACCAACAATACATGACAGAATTACCATGCTCTAAAGTAGTAGCAAATAAATTAGCATGAGCTTCAAAAAATATGGTGTTTTCTTAATTCCAGGTATGGATGTATCTAGTACCAGTACAACAGAAATATCGACAGCTTGTAAATCTTCATCAAACCAAAGGACCTAGACCAGACAGCGCCGAAATGGCAAACCTCATGTTCGTTGGTGGGAGAATGGATTCCTCCGAATCCCATTAATAAAAGTGAGATAGGAATCCAAGTAGAAGCTGCAAGATAAATCTCAGCTTAGATGGCAAATAAAAACGAAAAACATCATTAATAATTTAACAGGCCCAAAGAAGAATTCAAAATCGCAATGCATTTCCAAGGCAAGACTGCAAGCTACGCTAGCCACGCTGGAGCTAAAATACCAAACTTCTATCCAAAGTTACTCACGGGAAGGAGTGCCATTCCTAAGAGAGGATCGCAGTTATATCTCAAGTACAACTCAAGGCAGCTAATGCTGGGAATATCTGGACTTATACATTGAGCTCAGTCATTACATTACAATATGTTGTTCTTGGTAATACATTTTTCAGAGACACATATTCGGTACAGGTTCTTAGTAGTACATTTTTCAGAAAGACTAAGATTGTTAGGCAGACATAGATTCACTCATTCATGAAGTCGAGAGCCTTACTCCATGTCCCAAGGATCACTGAATTATTGCATTTTTTTTACTGTCTATCACTAAAATACCCTTTGAAGTTACAATGTGGGTACCTCTGATCCACAATTTAACATATATATAGTGAACATCATCTTTCTTCAAATTCCAGCCAGGTTTCACCAGTTTTGCTTGGTTCTGGGGAAAATACCATTAAGTTTCGCTGTTCTTGTCTTCTTGATAAATATCGGACAGACACAGCCTCTACCTCAAATTTATACAGTATACAGACCAGCTAACATGACACTGTTAAGAAAGGCTACCTGGCCAAGCAACTAGAACGGATACAGTTTAAGTTTTGAAATCCTGGTCAGCAAACATGCGTATTTGTGCATGTAATTGTTATTAGCAGGAATACGTATTTCGGCATGAAACTATAATTTTCATCAATTTCCTAGAATACTTTGTTTCCTTTTTCACTACCTCTAGACTCAAGGTACATGAAAATAGATACCTGGTCCACATGAGGGCTCACAAAATCAAATTGTGTTCATTTCCTATTTGAAACAACAAAGTTATAGTAGTCCTCCTCCCCGTATAGTCTCCTGAAACATTAGAAGAAATTGGTCATTAAGATGAACTGACAAGCAGGATATGTGAACAGCACATGTTGCAGAATATGTGATGTCATGAAAAAACATCATCTTACAAATATTTAGACAAAAAAACCTGCTGAATTGTCATAGTGTATCAGAAACATATCTTGAACGGATTGCTAGCATCTAAAAGGTTTGGATCCAGATAGATGGAACCGTGGAATAACAAAAAAATGTTTTAGTAATACAAATGGACCTCATAACACCTGGATAGCATTATCAATGAGAAAACTAGTAATGAGCTGCAAACCTCCAAGTAGCATAGATGGATAAATAATGTAAAAATATACTCCTTAGTGAACACATCATGTGCAAAAGAAAACAGATGAAAGTTGGATGAACTTACGCTAAATCTGCTGATGTGTCACACTTTATAACACCTTTCCCTTCAGGAAGTTCAAGGCAAGAATAGTGCATTATCATTTCTTTCAAGGTATGTTTCGTGCTCTTCACATCATTGTCCCACAATATGCTCTGCTCCCAAAGAGTTACAATGTAATATGATGTCAGTACTAGATGGAAACAGAAAAACATGTAACTCCTAACTTCGATAGACCCACAAGTTTTGAAATGTTTTTGCACCCATGCGAAATGAGTAGGACATCCTCTAAACAAACACGGCAGTGAAATTAAATACCTTTCTTACATACTCTCTTTTGACATCCTCGTGCGGTGTTTTTCCTTTGGCACAAAAGATAGAGGCATTCCACATGGCACCTCTAGCAACCATAACAGAAGCGGCACCTAACAGTTATGGGAACAAAGATATCAACTATGATTTATAATAACAAGAAACAATGATCCTGCCAATGCACCTTAAGCAACACAAGTATCAAGGATGAAGGTATTATTAAATTCAGAGTTTTTCAGAAATCATGTTACATGCATGCTTATTCATCATGAATAATGAAGTTATGGCTAATGTTTAATGTCATGCAGCATTTGGGAAACAATTGAAGTACCATGGCTGTCCAAATAAATGCATATTAAAAGGCAGTTCAAAATTGTTAACTGATACTCTGATAGAGGTGAAGAAAAATTAAAACAGAGCAAACTGACAAATGATGATGTTAATAGAAACACAAACCTGTAGCATCTTTAACTCTTTTAAAATCCTCATACTCAAAGACATCTCCATTAGCTATAACTGGAATTGACAGTGCTGACACAACATCCGCAATCTCATCCCACTTAGCAGGATCTCTTGGTCTGTCTTTAATTTTTCTGCAGTTTCAAGGACGACAAAAATAAGGGAAACCAATTATAAAAGGGCCTACTCAGTGCTGAAAGCTACCAGAGGAGGTGGGGTCTGGGGAAGGAAATTACCCAAAAAGATTGACATGGATCCAAAAAATAAAGTTAGAGCATACAAAAATGACATTTATATTTGACATTCTCCTGCATCACATTCAGTTTCATTATTATAGTAAAAAGAATTATATTCAGTTTCATGGCAAGAGTACCAGACAGTCATACAACTTGAACTTCCAAAAGAATTGAGCTACATACTACAGACACTATAATGACAATATGAGTCAATAACTCTGCAGCTGCGCATATGAATAACTTTTGCATTTTGAATCCTTTTTACAAATAAAGGGCAGGACCTTTCCCATTCATTCAAAACTGGAACACCCATCCCAAGATGGGACAGCGCCCACATCAAGCGGGGGAAAGCAACCTAACCACCTCGTTCGTGCTGCCAGTGAGTATTCAGAAACATAAACTCAGGAATTTAGCTGGGAAGACATATGGACATAACTGAAAAATGCAGGTGGCAAATTGCACACTTCTAACGTTTGCAATTATCTACCAGACTACCACAACTCAAAAGTAGAATTCTACGTGTCATTACCTTCCATGCACAGCAAGAGCAGGAACACCAGCTTTTTCAATCCTTCGTGCCAATTCCACAGTGTCCTTAGGTGTGTTCAGAAGACGGATTTTACATGTCACTGTTGTGTCCAAGTTCCTCCGCAATGTTGTCAAAATCTACATTGTATACTATGAATAGCCTGAGTAAGCGAAGTGGATATATGGGGTGTGGAAAAAGCAAAAGGAACAATTAAGACAAGTACATCATGTATAAGCTCAGGTTTGGAGAGTAATGCAGCACCCATCCCTCCACTAAGAGAGAAAGACTTTGGACAACCCATGTTGATATCTATAGCAGCAACATCATGGCACCTGGTGTGGATAAAATACTATGGTTAAAGAAATATGCAAAGCACAAGAGGATAACAAATATAATGCTATCACATCAAACAAGTTTATGTACCAAACCTGGAACAAACACGGCATTTATGTTAGCTTACTTCAGAACTTGGATACTAAAAGGTCTCAGAAACAAAACTTACACAATCTCAGCAGCTTTAAGTGCCCTCACAGCATGTGATGTGCCCATTTGGAATACAACCCTACCCCTTTCTTGTGGGCATGTACGGAAAACTACATTGTCAGTCCCTTTCTCCACAAAATCAGTAGTCCCAAGAGATTCTGGCAAACAATTTGCAACATGATTAGGATGTGTGAATTATACAGCCCCAGTGCAAGTCCAACAAAGCTAAACAACAGATGGAACAAAGAAGGCAACTACTGGAAGTGCTACGAAAACGCCCTATCTTCACATGTAAAATAGCTTTCTCTTCACATCATAAAGTTATCCAGCCATTTGTCAGATCCTTCCCCGATCCCAAATTACAGGACATTAATCATCCAAGAGTCATTTAATATGAACATATCCAGTTATCAACTTCAGATGCAACATTATGGGGGTAAAGTTATTTGCAATACTACGATACCCAACATATCAGATCTTAACAGCAGTTGATGATTGATGAACAGACCAAACTGCTACTGCAATGGAGATAGCTGTAGAACCAACAGACCACATCAAAATGCAGATATCAATTGAACTATAATACCATTTATAATGCGCTCGCATTTCAAGAATTTGTGATCAATTATTTCTTCCCCATAAGTAATATCAGCACCATATTCAGCAGCCAGTAGCCTAAATGGCAAGGTGCCCTGCAAAGATAAATAACAAAAATAAGGCGGCAAAGAGTAAGTTTGGAAAGAAAATTCAAGCACACAGACTAGATAAGTCCAAAACTTCAAAGGCATGAGATGTACAACATGAGTACATGACCCATGCTAAAGCGGGTGCTGGTATTGTTCAGCTACTCTGAAGTTGTGAATGACTAACTATGATGTCAGAAACGGAAGCATGGGAATTGGGAATTTATTGGTACGGAAAAATGGTGCCTATTCATATACTAAATGATATTGTCCATGCACAAACTTCACGGAAAAAACAGGAGAAGAAACCAAAGTGCCCTAATTTAGCAGGGGCAAAAATAAACCCCCCAAAATGTATTTGATTCGGCTCATAATTTCATTCCTTCATTGGCAGCAGGAAAAGCGAAAACTAAGACAGAATCTAGTGGCATGCTTACTACAGCCATCTATCCGACAGCATGCTTACTACGGCACAACTTAGTCTCATCATATTCCACTTCCTAACATAAAACGAAAAGCGTAGAGCTTCAGCTCTAAATCGAGTGGAATCAAACTAAGCTCATAATAAAGCTGAGACCCAAAATCTAGAGATCCAGAAGCTTGAGACTAAAGCTAAAATCCAAAGTCATATGCCCCCGGAGAGGAGACGGGTAAGTAAATCCAGACGACGGATTCGTGGGAGGGGCTCGGGTCGAGAGTTGTTACCACGCGGACCATGGGCGCGAGCACCAGCTTGTCGCGGTACTCCATCCCCCGCGTCGCCGTGCCGCCGCGCACGGCAACTGCTCCGCCTCTGACTACACCCTCCCCGCGAAACTTGGAGGCGAAGGAGTCCGCGGCGGAAAACTGCTGTGGGGGAATAAAGCCAAACTTGGCGGCGCGCACGCGCTCGCTTGTGTGTGGGAGGGAGCAGAACAAGGGCACCGTGTCTTCTCCGGTCTCCTCGCAATCGTCTGTCACCACGTCCTTGGTTGGGTCGGGCAGTCGGGCTGCTAAAAAGCATGGTTGGGCCGATACGGCCCAACCGGTTGCTGATGTCAAAGCCACCTTTTAGCCCACCTTACAATCAGGCCTGTGTCTGCTGGCTCAGAAAGCTGCTGTGTCTCTGTGAGACTGTTGTGTGCTTGTTTGTGCACATGTGAAGCTGCTTTTCCCGTTTGTTGGCTGGCTCTGGTGCACAGTAATTTTTAACGAAACTTTTGAGTCATGTAATTGTGCAGTGATTTGCCTATTCGGAGAGGGATAAAAGTTGACGTGAGACCGACGGGATAAATGCAAGCAACAGCGAAATGCGGCAGCGCCACTTTTGAAGCTTTCTGTGTGAAGCAAGCAAGGTCCTCGTCACAACTGCAGCCGAATAGTGTGATTAGTGTTACACAACCATCACAAAAACCAAACAACTCGCTCATTCCACTGAGAAATCGATAGCATACCACTATTGCCCCCAATTTTCCTGAAGGCACACCGAAAACGCAGTTAGTAGGGTTGAGTTTCCACTGGAATGCTCGGAGACTAGCAAAGGTTTCTTCTAAGTCTGTGACTAGATCATCTGGATTTCTTGTTTTGACCACAACATCGTCTACCTAAGCTTCTATATAGAGATGTAGTTGCTTCTCTAAACACATCTGGATGAGCGCGTGAATACGTTACCCCTGCATTATTTAGTCCATAAGATATTGTTTGTGTAGCAAAATGCGCCAAACGGGGTGATGAAAGCTATGCTGGCTTACTCTCTTCTTTGAGGGATATTTGATGG
>NC_028456.1:25708448-25728701 GCF_000263155.2 Setaria italica | reverse complement strand
CATGGACTGGATGCTACACTCAGACTTCAAGTCTACGATGCAATGACTCGGCTCTGGTGCAAGGGTGGAACTGATCGCCCTCGTTTGCAACGTGCTTAGATAATCAATCTATGTTAAAGATACTATGACTTTTCTTCATCGCACAAAGGCTGCTTTCGTAGTAATGGATTTTGGATTTCTCTGTTACTCCTTCTATCTTCAATCCAAAATGTAAGGTATTTTAATTTTATTAAATTAATCTTTTTAACTTTAAATAATTTATCAAAAAGAATATACCAATATTGATAGCATTACGTGAGTTTCATCAGATAAACCATAAAATATGTCTTGATAATTTTATGGATTTGATATTACAATATCGATATATGTTTCTTTAACTTAACAAGTTAGAGAAGTTTTTAACTTAAAATAAAACTAAGACATTATATATTTTGGAATGCCAACCTGTTTCTTTACGTACTGACATCAAAATCATGTGGTACTTTCTAGTTCCCCTCCTTTTTAGAACAATCTTTCTGTTTCTCTCCGCCTTGAAGCTCCAATCGTGTCGCCGATTAGCCTCCATCTGTGTAATTGGTTTTATAACTAGTGTATGTTTAATACTCCTAATTAGTATCTAAACATTCAATGTGATAGGAATTTTAGGAGAGACCAAACAAGCCTGATTTTAGAGTAATAATTTGTGGATGCTTCTACATATAAGTTGTACATGCTCAACAAGGCTGACTTGGTCACAGAATTGCAGAGAGACATCAAGGAATCTGCTTCTTTTCAAGACGGCTCTCAGAAACCCTGATCAGGAGCATCCTGCTAGTACATCAGAAGAGACATTTCAGCAGGCTGTAGATGAATTCAGAACAAAACCCAGCTCCTAATCTTCAGGCTAATTGAAAGCAACAGAAAGAGAGATAAGGCACCCGATAACGCAAAGTACGCAAAGAGCTTATCTTTGCCACAGACAGAAACTAGACAGGAAAAGCAAAAGGAGGCAGAAGAAACGCCGGCGGCAGCTATCAGATGAAGTTGCATTGCCAGCAAACAGTAATCTGAAAAGCTTGCCTATGACCTTTTTTCTCAGGTTTTATCAAAAAGAGTGTTTACATTTTAATCCAAAATCATTTTTAATAGATACAGACTTTTTCAGTGCATTACAATTTTAAATCCAGCTTTCAACATGGATGTGACTGTGCAAGACAGTTACCTCTGGAGTGAATGTGAGACCAACTTTGATTTCTCCACGGTATTCTTCATCTTTCACAACAATGTAAACAGTCGGAGGGATGCTTCCTTCTGTAAAAACTGCTTCCAGAGGAATCCTACAAAAAACAGGCACTCAATTGAAATAAAACATTGCAAAACGCAAACGTTAAAAAGTTTGGATCCCAAAGCATCTTCGAAACTGCAGACCTCAAAACCGAGCAAAACCAACATCATACTCAGTACTTGCGTGCCGGATTGTCGGAGTTTACAAGAATCAAGATGCAAGTACTTACGTTGCTTCACCAACAAAGTCGTCATCCGTGCCACCATCACTGTCCAGGAGCTTGATGAATAGCTCTGTTGAGCTGTCGGAGACGGTGAACACAAAGGTCTCGTTCCATTCAGGATCACATCCTTTCCCTGCAGTGCACAAATAGATCAAGTTACAAATTATTAGGAAGGCAAAGACAGACAGCATTATCTGAAACCATCCATACAGTACGGCTGCAAAGCAAGAACAATGCTTTTGTTTTTTGATAAGGTCTGTTAGTTCATGTTGATTGGATTTAAGGTATGGTTTGAACCTAGTCTTCTGCACATTTTCACTTGTAATTTTTTCAGGATATCTTTGACTCTTCAAGTGTCCTGTCCTATTTTGTTTTGAAAAGCATGGCAAGAGCTTTGCCATAGGATTTATTAGAAGAAGAGAATTACTCGGTTTTATATGAGAAAATCTGGTCCTGAGAACCATTCAACTAGGGAGGGTGCACGTGCACCACACTTCTCTCAAAGCAACTGCAGTACAACGACCGACCCAATTAATAACTCAACTCCACTAATCGCTCCATCAAACACTGAGCTAACTGGGTCAAACTATCCAACCATCAACTCAATGAAACAACTCGCTCTAGACTGCAACATACAGCATAACTAATCCAGCTACCAATTATCAAGTGTGCTGGCATATTACTTGCAGTGTCATGTCGCATGAGGCGGTAACTTGAGCATGGCATTTTAGTTTCTAGAGCATTGCAGTTGCATGTTTCCAGGGAAGAAATAATGCAAACAAAGTTTCAAAGCAAGGTACCCTGAGCAAGCCAACTTATTCAAAGCGATAACCCAACTATCAACTCACTGTCCACTGCAACACTGAGCATAACTGATCCAGCTACCAACAAGTGTGCTGGCATACTGCGCAGTGTCTAGTGATCTAGTCGTATGAGGCGGTAACTTGAGCATGGTATTTTAGTTTCTATCAGAATTGCAGTTGCATCTTTTCCATTTGGCTGTTGATTAGTAGTAGTCACGTCAGAAACTGAACCATTGACCTGAACAGGAACTACCTACTGTCGTAGCTCTCCTTTTGCAGATTACTGATGAAACCTTAACTTGAAAACGATATTTTCAACAATTTAAAGTAGGGATTTTCAGGACCGTGTAGTTGAAGCCCGGTCCTGAAAACCATTTCACCGATTTAAGTAGGGAATTGACTCGTATGTAATCTTTGAGTAAAGAAACTAAAGCTAAATAGAGACATATACCAGATGCAACGCTGCTCTTCTGCTCCTGGGAGCGGCATCTCAGAACCGCGTACGGATCCATGTTACCTGCAACCAGCCATGAAACCCGTCAGCACAAGAACTGATGCCGTTTATCTAGAGCACTGAAACCACGCTAGCGTTGCAGAAGTTTCCATGATCGGAGGATCGAAATGCTACTTAGAGCCGAACCGAACGATCATGAAACGGGGAAACAGCGCAAGGTTTGGAGGGGGAGGGAAGAGCCGAAGGCCGAAGCGTGCGTACTCAGGTAATCGGTGTTCTCCAGGCCCTTGGCCCCGACGAGCAGCACCTCCAGCGTCCCCTGCGCCATCTCCTCCCTCCGGCCGGCCTGCTTGCCTGATCAGCGAGCTCGATCGATCCACGATCCGAACTTGCAGCGTAGGCAAACAAACGCCTAGATTGCGAGATCCGATCCAACTTGCGGGGCTATTTATGTAGAAGGCATTGAGAGTTTGAGACTTGAGACGGAGCGCGCGCGTTTGCCTCCCCACGTGGAGGCGGCATGGCTCCCGGAGTGGCGGCGTCACGCGTGCAAGTCACCGTCCGCACCGCGCCGACGGGTGACGGTGCGATGATGGCTTCCCGCGCCGGTTTCGCGCGAGGAAAGCCGGAGAAACCGGCTGCCGCTAGCTCGCTCGTGCCGAAGGCGGCGGTGAATTCCGATCCATCCGGATTGTCAGTTGGTCAAATCATCCGTGCTGGTGGGTCTTGTTTAGTTGCTTAAAGTTTGGAGGTGCAAAATTACTGTTATAGCACTGTAGCACACTGTAGCATTTCGTTTGTATTTATGAATTATTGTTCAAATATTGACTAATTAGGCTCAAAAGATTCGTCTCGCAAAGTACAACAAAACTGTTCAATTAGTTTTTGATTTCGTCTACATTTAGTACTCCATGCATGTACCACAAATTTGATGTGATGGGAAATCTTCATTTTGCATAGTGTCAAAGTAGGGAGTTTTGAGGTAACCATTTCAAGGTGGAGATGTGACATGGGCCAGTAAATGCCAGCTAGGCCAGGGGCCTGGGCCTGGGCCAGATGTATGTCTCGGCCTTATTTTTGTCAGGGAAAAAAAAGTATACGTAAGACGAGCAGCACCTGAGAACGATTTGATTGAAGTGCTGCATCCCTGTAACTACGCACTCCCCTACTAGTACTATATGAGCTTTCTTATAAAAGATCAACATGAGTTCTCCCTTTTTGGCTCGTTGGACAATGAATGTACTACCGGCGCATCGACACCGCCCGTCTAGCTCGAAATTTCTTTGTTAAGTACTGTACAGATAGCACTAGTCTCGCGATGGTTGGCACGCAAGAGGGGTTGTTCATTTCCCTGACAAGGAGCCAGCATAGTTCCACAAGCAGCTCGAGCAGCACGGGCACGTGCACGTTGGCCTTGCTGGTCCTCTGTAGCTGCGTGCGTGGCAGTGTGTCGGCGCTTGTCCCATCCCTGATGAAATGCCGAGACTGTCGGTGCCGCATTTTGTCAGTTCTGTTTTTTTTTTTTGAAATGTATTTGTCAGTTCTGTAGACGGAGACAAGATCTCCCACTGCACCAGCACAGACAGCAGGGTTTTTTTTTTTCTCTTTTCAAGTTTCAAACAGTAGTTTAGCAGCTAGGCAGCTAGCAGTAGAGAGTCGCATCCTCTGAAACGGCGCGGGAAGGTCTTGGATCGATCGGTCATGCACCCCCGGCCAGCAATAGCGACCAAGATCAGCATTGGTAATCCGTAACTCCGTGGCAAGTTCTACGAGTTTGCTAGGAGAAAGTGGTAGTCAGTCTAGGAGAAATCTTCGTAGCTCTACGAGTTTGCTCCAATGAAGTACCGGTACAGGCGTACAGCAGATACCTTTTCTTATCAGAAAGGCGCTCAAATGTCAATTTTTGATGCCTCGTACATTAAACCGTTCGTAAGAACTCTACAAGCATAATCAAGAATCAGTGGCAGCACGAACGTACATGTGCAGTGCAGTGCAGTGCAGTGCAGTCGTTTGTCTATCCTAGTAGAGGGTGAAAAAAAGGGGTCATGTCATGACCATCAGATTAACTTTTTCAAGCACCTTTGGCTGCTTGTCACAGCTGCAGTAATCCTGCGCAAAGCAGCATTTCCGTCGACAACATCACGCTCGCACGCTACCGCAATCGAGTGATCGTCCCCTCGCCAGCAACCTGATAGTAACCGAGGACAAAAGGCTGAAAGCAACTGAACCTTTTTTTTTTCCTTCCCTCTCTGCTCCCTCCCTCTCGCTCGCTCGCAGTCGCGCACGGGAGAAGCAAAGAATTTCCCAACTTTTTACAAAGATCCACTCGAGCACTTGGCAAGCGCTCGTTCGAATCACATGGCACCAAGCTCCACTGAAATCGTCCGCGGATCAGGCTTTAAACAAAAGCGGGAAAGTCAGATCAGATTCCTGAAATTTGGAGACCCAGGATTGAGATTTGTGCCACGAGACGACATCCAATTAACCTTTTCTTTCTGCCTTTCTTTCTTTTCTTTTTCAGAGCAAAACGACATCTCACATCTGATCTAGCTCTGCACTGTGCTCAACGAATTTAAAACTGGCAGCGTTGCATTCGTACAGAAACTAATAAAGTTACACCAAGCTTTATCGCTCCTCCCGAGCCCTAACCTCTGGACTCAAACGAAACCCTAATTCAAACATTCCCAAATTTTATTCCAGTGGTGCTAAAACTGTGCCTGCAGTATATTGCTATTATATGGAGTACATCCAAGAACTTAAGAACAAATAATAAAGAATATTGCCCCAACAGGCCAAAATAACAGCTGTACTGTACACAACCCATGGCTCCATTTCACCTCGGCCCCCCACCCCCAAAATCCCCATCCGCCACCAACGTGTGGGCCCGATGAATGGCAGTACCGATGGGGCTACCCCAACCAACGCCATTACGGCTTACAGCATGGACACTGAAGGGACCCACGCGGAGTGGCGAGTGGGTCAACGTGTCAGTGACTCAGTACACCAACGCCGACACCCAGACGGCGGCGAAGCGAGCAGCCAAGCGCCGTGGAATATGATCCCATCGGACGCGAGCAAATCGATCGCTCCAGCGATGTGGGGCCAGCATTGCTCAGGCGACGGCGGCGAGGAGGTCGTCGCGGGCGCCGCGGCGGCGGAGGAGGTCGTAGGGCGCCCAGAGCGCGTCGAGCGGGCACGGCCGGCCGGCGTCCAGGCGCAGCCACGGCTTCCCCTTCCCGCTCCAGTGCAGCAGGCTGACCGGGCCCGGGTGCAGCTCCCGGCACTGCCCCGCCACGTTGTCGCCGCCGAGCCCGTGCTGGTTCCACCGGTGCTCCACGGCCTTCACCTCGCCGGCGAACACCAGGAGGAACGGCGGGAGGGAGCCCAGCTCGTATATCCTGGCCTCCTGCTTCTGCACCTCCATCCAGTACTCCAGCTTCCCGGTGTACCCGCCGGCGCGCCACCGGTCCAGGTCGATGACCATGACCCCGGTGTTGAAGTAGCAGGGGACGCGCGTCCGGTTGGCGAAGACGGCGGCGTACTCGGGGTGTCGCCAGAACGCGTCGGTGAAGTAGGAGGTGAAGTTGGCGTGGCAGTACTCGGGCGCGGCGAGGGCGGCGTCGGGGCCGAGGTCGGTGGCCCAGAGGCGGGCGACGTCGTCGACGACGAGGAGGTCGGAGTCGAGGTAGAGGACGCGGGAGACGGAGCGCGGGAGGAGGTCGGCGAGGTAGATGCGGGCGTAGTTGAGGGGCTGGTCGAGCGCGCGGCGGACGGAGGAGGAGATCTTGCCCCGGACGAGTCGGGCGTCGAAGCGGTGCACGGTGGCGGGGAGCGTGGGGAAGGCGGCCGCCAGCGCGCGGCGGAGCGAAGCGAGGCGCCGCGCCGGGGACGCCGAGGAGGCGACGAAGTGGAAGGCGATGGACTCCGGGCAGGCGGCGTGGCGGAGCACGGAGAGGACGCCGGCGAGGGAGCCACGCAGGTAGGTGGCGTCCAGCGTCATCGCGATGTGGATCGTCGGCGCGCCCGCGCAGGCCGCGCCGTTGCGGAACGCCGGCGCCTCCCGGAACTCCGGCAGCTCCCCGCCGCCGCCCCCGGAAGCCGCCGCCGCCGCCGCCGCCGCCGCACACGCCGCGGCGAGGAGGACCGCGGCGAGGACGCGCATTGCGGCCCCGGAGCGTCCTTCCGTCTCGCTCCCCCTCCCTGAGAATCGAGCGGAGGGAATTTTTGACGGGTACGGGTTGGGGGAAGACGAGATTGGGAGGGGATGATGCGGCGTTAAGGAGCGGGGTTCGGAGACAGGCTGGACGGAGGAAGACGTGTGAGGTTTCCCCGTGGTTTTACGGGTTTTTGGTTGGGTTTCGGAGTTTTTCCCGGATGTTTGGTTGGTAATTTCGACGCGCCGCCGCGTCGGGCGGGTTCGGCCGTGGCGGCTAGGCCCAAGCCCAACGGTTTTGGGAGCTGAGATAGTGGTGGCCTGGTGGGACTTCGACGCGCCCCGTACATGCCATGGCCAGTGCCGCCGCCACCGGCATCCCCTCCGGTCACCCCTGATGACTGCGACGCCACCTGTTGTTGTGGTTGTGCTCCGGCTGGTTCTGCTTCGCCTTGGGGCTCTGTGGCTTCGCTGCGGTGAACGGGGGGGGGGGGGGGGGGCTTCCTCTGCCGCTGGTCCAGCGGCAGACGCTCATAGACGGCATTGGCGAACAAAGCGGCCATGAGAACCACGGGCCCAGCGGCGATGACCTGTCCCTGGCCGCCGGTGAGGTACACGCTGAGGCTGCTGGCCCCCGGGGCCGCGGGCGGCAGCAGCACGGTGCCCGTGAGGTACAGGATTTGGATTGGAGTTTTTTCATTGATTTTAGAAGGAACTATCGATCATTCCTCTATATTTTTTTTCTGACATCAGGCAGTGTTCAGAATAGAGGAATGCTCCAATCGATTAGAAATCTGGGGAATGGAGGAATTTTTTTTTTGCGAGCCAAGGAGAGGGGAGAGAAGCATTCTGGTGCCACGAATTAGAAGCATGGCAAAGAGAACCAAATCGATTAAAACACGAAAGGTTTACAGCCATTGCGAGGTCAAGGATCATGGATGTACTCCACTACCTACGTATATGTCGCAGAGCTCCTCGCAAGCCACAATGGCCATCGTCGTGCAGGATAGCCATCCTAAAGAGGTGCAAGACATGGAAATCATTTTATCCTCCGGCTCATAAAGCTTATGATTGAAACAATACAACATTTTGTTCAAGCTCATTCAATACAATTGGAACCGGAAACAGTAGAACACAAGAGTTAGCATTTAGCAATGTTGGTGAGGATATGATAGGCGGGGATGAACCAAATCGACACTACTTAGGTATTTCTTTTGTACTTCTTCAGGTATTTTATTAATTTTGTTGTATAATTAGATATGAAATTGAGACGTACTCTCTAAATCATGTATTTCATACTTCACTATTGTTGGATACGTGGGTTAATTTAGGTGGTTTAAGTGTTTAGAGAAGTGGTCCTAGGTGTGGAAAATCACCAGCTCTGCCACTGGCCATCCATAGCTGAAGCCTATTTCTGCGCATGATCTTATGCTTTCCATCGGAACTTGTTAAGGGCTAGGTTGGTGGAGCTCTTTGCAGCTCCGGCTCCGTCTGACATTTTCTTGTAGCGTAATTGTCCTGTAGCGTAACTGTCCATGGGAGCTTTTTTCTCTCTCTCCTCTCCCTCCTTCTCACAGATCAAGGAGGAGCCGATGGAGCCACAAATTGTGGCTCCTCCGGCTCCAGCTTCTGTGACGCTACAGTGCTCGTATCAGGAGGAGCCGGAACCGGCCAGTGCCCTCCCAAACGCGCCCTCAACTATTGGGAGGAGAAAATGATGTGGAGCTACGAAGAAGAAGACTAGGAGGGGAAAATGATAGGGGTGTTTTCTTTACATTTGTTTTTCCCGCACATTCCCATACAGTGCACGAGCTGTCGAGCCCTGCCTCAGGTGTCTGCAGAGTGAATGAGCAACTGTGTAGCATTAGCTACATGAAGCTGATTGCATTGGCGGCATGGCGCTGTCGAAGCTTCAAAAATCGAAAGGGCATTTTTGTCCGGTGCTATTACTGTAGGAATACACCATAGCGGCCTATTCGTATGACTAGCTCTTGATTCGTGCTAAGGGGCTATTTGATACATACCGCTAAACTTTAGCACCTGTCACATTAGATGTTTAGATACTAATTAGGAGTATTAAATATAGTTTAATTATAAAACTAATTGCACAGATGGAGTCTAATTCGCGAGACGAATCTATTAAGCCTAATTAGTCCATGATTTGACAATGTGGTGCTACAATAAATATTTGCTAATGATGGATTAATTAGCTTTAATAGATTCATCTCGCGAATTAGACTCCATCTGTACAATTAGTTTTGTAATTAACTTATGTTTAATTCTTCTAATTAGCATCCGAACCTCCGATGTGCCATGTTAAAATTTAGCATCTTGTATCCAAACAACTCAAGATCATCTGGTGGACACATCACGCATGGGATGCCCGGCTCCAGCGGGTGTTATTGTGCTTTTTTTTTTAGGGCAGGGTGTTATTGTGCTTGTGCAGTCACGGGGCGCTCTGACGCTTGTCGTTGGGGCGTCCCATTTCCTGGTGCCCTGATATTCGGTTCGTATCCGATTGTCCTACACCGAACGGGATGGATATTATATAACTTATCTCCAAGGTGGAAGTGCCTGCTCGAGCGTTTTGGTGACGGGGACTGCAGCATTCGCGTGTATGAATATCGTATTTTGATTATTTTTTTTTGATCGCTCATGGACGGAGGAAGGAACTGCATAATGATACGATGGGTCAAGCTTTTTCAAAACCGCAGCAGACAGAAACCTAAAACAAAATGTAGTATGTGGAGAGGGCCGCCGGGTCAGCTTCATCGAGTGCGCAGTCATTCGGCCCATACGTCACACGATCAAAGACTTTGTGAGAAAGGAGAGGGGTGTTTGGATACACCCACTAAAGTTTAGTACCTGTCACATCGGATGTTTGGATGCTAATTAGGGGTATTAAATATAGGTTAATTATAAAACTAATTGCACAGATGGAGTCTAATTCGCGAGACGAATCTATTAAGCCTAATTAGTCAATGATTTGATAATGTGATGCTACAGTAACCATTTGCTAATGATGGATTAATTAGGCTTAATAGATTCGTCTCGCGAATTAGTACAGGGTTCCGCAATTAGTTTTATAATTAGCTTATGCTTAGTCCTCCTAATTAGCATCCGAAAATTCGATGTGACACTGCTAAAGTTTAGCCCCTAGTATCCAAACACCCCCGAAGAAAACATCGCAGAAAACAGGATGCGTGCTTCTGTCCTCGTACGGCTGTATGGGGGCATGAAGGGTTTGGCACCACTGTGAGTGAATGCAATAGCAACTAACAACCGTGATCGGTCGCCGGCCATAATTTCTCCTCCACCCCTCGAACTAGAGAGCCAGAGCTTGAGCCAAGAACAGGACACGGACAGTGGCCGGCAGCTAGGCAACTCGTCAGCACAGCAACTTCACGACTTCACGAGCAATAGCAAACAACGACGATGAGCAGAGCACCGCACCGCACCGCATAAGCCGCTGAAGAAGGAATATCTCGTTGCGGGTCCAAACACGATTCCTGATTTCCTTTGATAATCCAGAGCATGACTTGGCCATGCTTATCCAAAAATTAATTACGCATGGCAAGCAAAGGCCGAGCTAGCAAGCAACTGATCGTCTGATCCTACCTAGTCATACACTGGGCGGCGGCAGTGGGCAGCTTCAGCCCCACATGCCAGAGGCAGAGCCCGTTTCCCGGTCCCAGTCTCGGCACCGTCCCGTGACAACACAGCAGCTCAGTGATGGTCGCTTAAAAACCGCAAGCCACTCGGCGCAGACGCCAAATTCTTCGATCGAATCGAATCATCCCACCTAACGGCTAGACCCCGCCATGCTTTTCGCCCTCCTCTGCCTCCTCGTCCTCGCCGGCGCCGCGCCGGCGACGGCGGCGGCGGCGCCGAACGCGCGCCCGTGCGCGTCGCCGTACTCGGCGAGCGCCTACCCGTTCTGCGACGCCTCGCTCTCCATCCCGGCGCGCGCGCGGGCGCTCGTCTCGCTGCTCACCCTGGACGAGAAGATCGCGCAGCTGTCCAACACGGCGGCCGGGGTCCCGCGCCTGGGCGTCCCGCCCTACCAGTGGTGGTCCGAGTCCCTCCACGGGCTCGCCGACAACGGGCCCGGGGTCAACTTCTCCTCGGGCCCCGTCCGCGCCGCCACCGCCTTCCCGCAGGTCATCCTCACCACCGCCGCCTTCAACCGCTCGCTGTGGCGCGCCGTGGCCGGGGCCGTCGCCACGGAGGCCCTCGGGATGCACGGCGCCGGCCAGGCGGGGCTCACCTACTGGGCGCCCAACATCAACATCTTCCGCGACCCGCGGTGGGGTCGCGGCCAGGAGACGTCCGGGGAGGACCCCGCCGTCGCCGCCGCGTACTCCCTCGAGTACGTCAAGGGGTTCCAGGGGGAGTACGGGGACGAAGGCAGGATTAGGCTCTCGGCATGCTGCAAGCACTATACGGCGTATGACATGGAGAAATGGGAGGGCTTCTCCAGGTACACCTTCAATGCCAAGGTGAGGACGTTCACGCCTTATCATTTCTCTCAGCTTATATAATCTTACATAGAGACATAGAGGCATACGGCGTATAGAAGTTTCATGGATAGCCAACAGACAGTCTTCTAGGAGTATTATACTATTAGTCGACGCATAGAGAAACACTGACATAGTGGCATGTTTCGCTCCAGGGAGTAGGTTGAGATTTTCTGGATAAACTGGGTTGAGAATTTAATTTCCAATTAAAATATCTGTATTCATGTGGTTTGATTACCAATATGTCAGCTGAAAAGTCGAATTACAGGCTTGAACTTACCATATTTCTTGTGAACTTCTATAGAAAATTGCGATTACAACGAGATCAAAAGAAATGTTTTGATTTGTAATCCACTAATGGCAGGTAAATGCACAAGATTTGGAGGACACATACCAGCCTCCTTTCAAGACCTGCATCCAGGAGGCTCGCGCCAGCTGCTTGATGTGTTCATATAACCAGGTTAATGGGGTGCCAATCTGTGCTCGCAAAGATCTTCTGCAGAAGACCAGGGATGAATGGGGCTTCCAGGGGTACGCAGCTTGCTCTAACTCTGAATTTGTCTGTCTTGAGCCTTGGACCATTGAATATGTCAGAAGTGACAAGAAATTTCATTATATCAACCCCAGACCCCCAGCATTTTCATTATTGTTTATGTAATTATGTGTGTTCATTTTATTCTTTGAAGGTATATTACATCTGACTGTGATGCTGTGGCAATTATTCATGAAAACCAGACATACACTAATTCAGATGAGGATTCAGTAGCAATTGTTCTTAAGGCAGGTTAGTAGCCTTAAACCTTCTCTCTTTTACTGAGAAACACATGTGCATTTTACTTCTCAAATTTTTTTTTCCACATATGTGATTTTGGTTGTCTTTCTGTCTTTATAGACTAGAAGTTTGATTTCTTGGTCAACTCGAGCATTTTAAAAGTAGATACTAGGGGTTTATAGTCAAAACGGTTGCCAAGTCCAACTAATGTAAACCATGTACGGTAACCCCCAATATTGGAACGATAATTTCTGCTTCGATTGGTTCTTTGACAACATTATTGTTTGGAGTTTTCAATATCTAGTCAAAATAGATTCCATAGAACATCTGACCATTTATTTATTCAATCTATTTACTTGTCCTTTGCTGAGGTGTTAGGATTGCTCTCTTTTTTGAAGGAATGGATCTCAACTGTGGTTCTTTCCTAGTTCGGCATACAAAGTCAGCAATTGAAAAGGGGAAGATTCAAGAACAAGATATCAACCGTGCCCTTTTTAATCTATTCTCTGTTCAACTGCGTCTTGGAATATTCGATAAGTCCAGCGGCAACCAATTAGGGCCCAATAATGTGTGCACGAAAGAGCATAGAGAGCTTGCAGCTGAAGCTGTAAGGCAGGGTGCTGTCCTTTTGAAGAACTATAATAGTTTCTTGCCTCTAAAGAGAAGCGAAGTTAGACATGTTGCTATCATTGGACCATCTGTAAATGATGTGTATGCAATGGGTGGAGACTATACAGGTTCCAAACCACTGGCTCAATTAAACATTTTGCTAACTTACTATCTTTGAATACATTTTTAACGTTGGATTCACTTTAATCAGGTGTTCCCTGCAACCCTACAACCTTCCTTAAGGGCATTCAGGCCTATGTTACACAAACAACCTTTGCTGCTGGATGCAAGGATGTTTCCTGTAACTCAACAGATTTATTTGGCGAAGCCATTGAAGCAGCTAAAAGAGCCGATATCGTTGTTGTAGTTGCTGGGTTGAACCTGACAGAAGAGCGTGAAGACTTCGATAGAGTGAGCCTTCTCCTTCCAGGCAAGCAGATGGACCTCATACATGCCGTTGCTAGTGTAACGAAGAAGCCCCTTGTGTTGGTTCTCTTGGGTGGTGGTCCTGTTGATGTTTCTTTTGCAAAGCATGATCCACGAATTGCAAGCATTCTTTGGCTCGGATATCCTGGCGAGGTTGGTGGACAAGTCCTTCCAGAAATTCTTTTTGGGGAGTACAACCCAGGTGGGTAAACAACTTACACTTCTTGAAAGAAAACAGCACTTGCATGTATTGCAATGAAATAGTTGTGGTGGCTGTTGGACTAATCTGGTGTGCTGTAATGGCAGGAGGAAAGCTGGCTATGACTTGGTACCCAGAATCCTTCACTGCTATTCCGATGACTGATATGAATATGAGAGCTGATCCTTCACGTGGTTACCCAGGAAGAACATATCGATTTTACACTGGAGATGTAGTGTATGGTTTTGGATATGGCTTAAGTTACTCCAAATATTCTTATAGCATCTTGTCAGCTCCAAAGAAGATCAGCGTGTCATATTCATTAGTTCCGGACATTATCAGTAGGAAGCCTGCATACACAAGGAGGGATGGGCTAGACTTTGTGAAAGCCGAAGACATTGCTTCATGTGAAGCTCTAACATTCTCTGTTCGTGTTGCGGTTTCAAATCATGGTGACATGGATGGGAGCCATGCTGTTCTATTGTTTTCAAGATCAAAATCAAGCGTTCCAGGCTTTCCAATAAAACAATTGGTTGGTTTTGAGCGTGTCCACACGGCTTCTGGCAGCGCAACCAACGTGGAGATTACCGTCGACCCTTGCAAGCATATGAGCGCTGCCAATCCTGAAGGCAAAAGAGTGCTGCTATTGGGTGCCCACGTTCTGATGGTGGGTGATGAAGAGTTCGAATTGCTCATCGAAACATGACAGATGTACAGACGTTAGCATCGCTGCAGTTCAAATTTGGAATAATCTGATGAAACTTGTATGTAAAGAAACATGCTGTAAAGATTCACCATTGATCTGGATGCAAGTACAGTAAACATGCTGTAAAGATTCATCATTGGATTGGATGCAACTGCAGTTGCAGCCATTGAAGTCTATAAACGGCCAGAAATACGTTCATCACACCATTCTGAGTAGTAATAGCATTGTTTGTGATTAAACATTGTTTTGAGTTTTGAAGTGTCGCTAATTGGTTCTTGTTCGACTAGCACTACCAATGCTAACGTTCGAATATACAAAAAGGTTACTGTCTTCAGTTTGAAAGTGCCTCCATGGAGTAGTTTGTAAATTGAAACAAAAATGCGCAAGCCAGAAGAACAGGACACAGCTTCGCTAATTAGCTTGTGGAGTACTCCCTCTGTAGGTCATTTTAGCTTTTTTATTGTTGGTCATTTTAGCTTTTTTAGTTCATAGATATTATTATGCATCTAGATATAGTGTATGTATAGGTGCATAATAATGTCTAGGAGTAGTTTGTAATGTGACGATGATGAGTTATCTTGTGTTACCTGACTCGCTGAGAAATCTGAATGCTGAAAGGCTCAGACAAGCACAAGCTGCATTTTTTGTTGATTTCCTTCCTGAACCTACCCATTTCCACTGGACGATCAGACCATCAATCCCTGGAAAGCTAGTGTAAAGATTCCAGGATCTATCTTTTCTCCCATCGACTGACGCTCGAGGAAGGGATGAAAAGTGGAGAAAGAGAAACTGTGCTCCGCGCCTCCGCCCCCGTATGAGGCGCGCGCAGCAGGGGTTTCTTCAGAACTGTCTATGTCCTCCGGAGCTCTGCCCCTGTCTGATGCGCTTAATCAAGGCCTCTTGATTTGCAAGAGGCACAGGAACATGCATCTTCTTCCTAATTCCCGTGGCTGCTGCTTGTCTTCGTCTTGCTCTTGCCCATGGTCGGCATCCAGGCGGGGGTGGCACCTCCAGTTGAAAACGGCGGTTTGGTGCCGGAGGAAGCGGCGCGCGTGTGTCCTACAGCACCAGAGCCGGAGCCGCGGCTGCGTGCGCTCCGTTTATGGGGCGGCGGGCGGCGGCGCGGGATGCATCACGGCACCCGCCGGTGGCAGCGCCGGCTCGTCGGCCGGTCTGAATATTCTGCAAAGGAACCCCTATATTTTACAAACCAACCCCCTCATCTGGATCGCAACTAATAACCGTCGTGATACACAAAATTTCTTAATTTGGATCGCGACTTCTAAAATCCACTTGCATCACGACTATTAATCGCGATCCGATAATTTACGTAAAATCCACTATTTTGGATCGTCATTATTTTGCATTCCACCCCTTAACTATTTACAGATATACCCCTATTTCACATCGGCACCTTTCATTCTTCTGTCTTCTCGGCGATCGCCGCCGCGGATGGCCACCCCGCATTCCGTCCCGTGCGAGGACCAGGCCCAATCCATCCATGCCCTCCCCCTCTTCAAACCCTAGCACGGGCTATCCCAATCCTCCGCCCCAGCGGCCGGTGCCAAGGACAGCGCACGATTCCCTTCATCCGAGTCGAGTTACGCGCCGCGCGTGCCTCGCCGATCCGGCGAGCTGCTTTGGTCTAGAGGCTTGAGGCGTGCTTGGACGAGCTGTGGCCTCCGGTGCTGTCGTGCCCGCGATGAGCCGATGACTGCGGCGGCGGGTCGCGATGGATCGATGGTGGGGCGCTGGGGGGCTCTGTTGCAGCATGTACAGTATAGACTTGTGCTCATGTATTTCAAAGTCTTTTAATTTGCTTCACTTGATGTCGCAGGGATTTGTACTGCCCAAATTTCTGCATCCATTAATGCTGTTTTGTGAGCTTAAATGTCTGCTAAAAATAGGGTATGTTTGGTTTACATTGCTTATAAGTTGCTTATTTGATTTGCTTATGCATAAGCTAACAGTTTGAGTTGCTAAATTGTATTGAATGAGATTGCTTTTGACATGTTTGCTAAAAATAAGCAACTCAAACCAAACAGGATCTAAGCAACTCAAACCAAACACTCCGTTCTTGGATTTGCTGTTTGCACATCCTGAACATATGCGCCATGTATACAGTTACAGTCCGGACAGATGCCGCAAGAGATTCATCGTTAGATTGGATGCAAGTACAATTGCAGATTTGCAGGATTCTGAATCGTAACGTCACTGTTTATGAATTCCGACGAAGCACTACTTCCTTTCACAAAGAAAGGTGTGATCTTCCTACCGTCCTTGTGCGATCCAAGAAAGATCCCCGATCACCCAAGATGTGTGTTTCCTTTTTCCGCCTTCTCGCCCTTCCACCACTCCGCCGGATCACGGATGGCCGGATGGGCAGCACTGGTCCGTTGACGGATGGCCGGTTCACGGAAGGCCGCCTGCCCAGCGGCCCCAGCCCCTCCACCAACGCGTGCGTTCTCGGCGATCCGCGTCCGCCGTGCCGGTATCACTGACAAGCCATTTCAGCTCCAGTGCCGCGCCATCCGCCGCACAGCGCCGGCTAATCGCTTCGCCGCCTCGCCGTCGCCGGCAATGGGATGCGAAGGTTTCATCGTTTACGAACGAAAAACTTGCCATTTCAGGCGTTCAGTCCTGCCAAACTGCATAGCAAAGACAGAGCCACGGGCACGCACCGTCCATCAGCCATCATCCGGGCCCAGCCGAGGCGCGCGGCGTCACCACACCACACGCGAACTGGATCGGAACTGCCCCACTTGCCCCTCTCTTTCTCCACATCCCATTCCCCGCCGGTCTCCCTCTCCGCATCGCACCACAACAAACGCGCCCCCACCTTCCCCTTCCTTCTCGAACTCTCCCCACCCGTCGGCGTCGCGGATCGCCGCCATGGCCGCCGGCCTCGCCGTCTCCGTCCCCATCGCTGCCCCTCCACCCACCCGCGCCTCCGCGACCGCCTACCGCGCGCGCCGCGCCTGCGCGATCCCGTGCTCCTCCTACTCCAGCACCAGCAGCACCTTCAGATCCTCGCCGCTCCGCGCGATTACCGGCCTCTCCGGGAGCCGACGGTGCGCCGGCCGCGGCGCGTCCGTATTACGCGCCGTCCAGGGTCAGGACACCACCATCGAAGGTATCCACGCGCGAGCTCGGCTGCTCACCCTTTTCGTTACTGTTCGTGTTTCGATCTGTTATGGAATTAGGTGGCGAGCTAGTGATCCGAGTGACGCGCGCGCGCGTGTGGGTTCCTCAGCGCGTAGAAATGAGATCCTGTTTGTAGTGTGATCACATATCGATTTTCATTTGGTTCCATGAATTGGCCAATAGGATTTTGCCTCTCTTAGACTGCACGGTCTCCTCAATGTAGGCAACTGTTCGGAGGAATTAGAGGGGTGGGGGGTGGGCATCGAAGATTAGAACAGAAGCATGCAGCATTCTGGATGTATAAATGTTATGGATTTTATGTCTATGTCAATGGCTGCCTTCATGCATGCATGCATCATCATGTGGTGCATGCCTAAGATAGAGACAGCAAATCGAGCATTTTATTCAAGCATAGATTTGTAGTTGTGTTCCCCAGGAAGATCAAGCACATGCGTATGTAGTGCCTGTGTTGTGCTAGAGGCAGCAACCTTCATGTCTGGTGGACGCTTTATTGCTGAGCAAGCAACATCCTGTTTGGTGCACCCAGAGATTTAGGCATGTGCATGGCAATCTGCTTTATAGTATATATTGCAATATCTATTATTGCCGCATGCCCTATTCTATTTGTGAGGGGCGCTGCAATCCAAATATGGAAGCATATAACTGATAAAGTTGAGCTGCTACAATTCATAAATTGTTCCATAGTTGTTAAGTTTATTGATTTATGCATGTATCATACACGTGGTTCATGCACCCCTTGTTATCTTGTCACCTTTTGTTATGGCAGCGTGTGAAACACTACTCCCTTTAATTTTAAGAGGATGTATTAATAAGCCGTGAGATGATTACTATCACTCCCTTTAGTGGGACTTTTTTTCCCACAATTCTGTTAAGGTTTAACATAAAAGGTGTTTATTACATAGAAATTTGCAAAGATTAAAGCAGCAGCAATACTTATTGCTTAGCCATGAATAACATCTCAGGGAGTTGATTACTAAATAGTTTTAAAATAAGCATGATAAAGTTCACTTTTGCACAAAGAGAGGCGTATTCTAGCTGTTCAGATACATCATATTTGGTTCCCTTTTTGCAATGGTTATGATGTTTGTAGATTTTCCAGACTTAGAGCATTTTCATTTTGAACATCCATTACCTTAAGTTCTAATATTTGGTTTACCATGTTTGTCAATTCATTAAACTGAAGAATATGTGCTCGGGGCTTTTTTTTTACAATATAATTTCCTTAAACTTCAGCGCTTATTTGCAAACACATTAAAACTAGACTCCTTTATTTTTCATAACATTTGAAGTATTGTCAGCTAAGAATGAAAAGCTGGCATGCCTAAATCATTATACATGCTTTGCCTAGAATTGTAGTTATGGACAGCATAAAGGGCTACCCAAACTGCATTATTAATGTATAGTATTACAAAAATAAAAATGAGAAAATTATTTCGGTGCCATTTTAAAGAGGCATAAATACGGAAAAAATCACTATTCTGGCATATTGAACTGTATTCTTTTTTTTGAGAGTGCGAACTGTTTCTTGTATACAACAGCGCTTGTATGGTATTTCCCTCTCCCTGATCATTATACACACTATGGCCAATAGTACTTTCTTTCAAAAGTTTATGCTCTTCTACAACCTTCATGCTGTAGACTACATTTCATTTTTTTTAGAGGAAACATTTCATTTCAATTGCTCATAAAACTCTTATGTTTATTGCTATATGTTGATTTTTCTCTCGGTACTATACCCATGTCTGCGTCAATTGTTGTTGATTTTTCTTTGTTGGTACTATGCATATGTTTGTGTCAATTTCCCTTGATTTCTCTTTCTTGGTACTATATCTATGTTTATGTCACTTGTCCTTGATTCTTCTTTCTTGGTACTATACCTCATGTTTGTGTCAATTGCCGTGCTCTCACTTCTCAACTGTCCAATTGTAGTATCAGATGTGACAAAGTCAACATGGCAAACACTTGTGATGGAGAGTGAGCTTCCTGTCCTTGTTGAGTTCTGGGCTCCATGGTGCGGGCCGTGCAAAATGATAGATCCAGTTGTCGGCAAGCTCTCAAAGGACTACGAGGGGAAGCTGAGATGCTACAAGCTCAACACAGACGAGAGCCCAGACATAGCAAGCCAGTACGGGGTCCGGAGCATCCCCACCATGATGATATTCAAGGACGGCGAGAAGAAGGATTCGGTTATCGGGGCTGTGCCCGAGAGCACGCTGACCACCTGCATTGAGAAATTCGTTGAGAGGTGAAATGCCCCAGTGATCTCTTGAGCACAGTTTCCTTTCAAAAAAACTGTGGTCAGATCAGTGGACCCATACACGGAACAGTCCTATATATACCTGCTTGTAGATATTCGAATCACATTCGATTATTGTTTGAGGAAAGTGGCATGGGTTGCTGTCCCACCCTAGCCTGGTCTTTGTTGGCTCCGAAGTGCGTGACATGGACGTTCCAAGAACCACATTCTATCTTATTAGAATATATTTATATCTACATCTTTCATTGTGATAATTCCCACATAATGCGTTATGGGCTTGAGATGTACGACTTGTCTCCGAGATTCATTTGAGTTATTATTGACCATCCGTGAGCCCAAACTCTGAGGGTGCGTTTGGTTGCGAGGACGAAGTGGGACGGGACGGGACGATCCCACTTCGTCCCGCGTTTGGTTGGAGGACAGGTGGGACGGGGACATCCCTACGAGGGAATATACCCTCCAGATGCGGGAGGACAATGATTTAGATTCCCTGCCAAGCACGGTTCAAATCGCTAAATCACCTCTGAAAGGTCCCCTAGACAAGACTCACGGTAATCCTTGTGGAGTAGGGCTCTCCTATGGAGGTATAATTCTAAAGAAAAGAAACAGAGACAAAGCAGCGCTCGGAGAGACACGCCGACGGATGGGTCGCGGGGCAAAGGCAACTGACAAGGAGGTAGTGCATAATCACAGGAGGGGCCAAGA
>NC_028456.1:25584818-25708348 GCF_000263155.2 Setaria italica | reverse complement strand
CCGGCGCGGGCTAGCTCCGCCCCGGCCGGCGGGCATGAGATCCGCCACGTCCGGCACGGGCGAGCTCCGCCGCTGCCCCTGGGGCGAGCGGGGCGAGCTGCCAACGGGACGAGCGCCCCCGGTGCCGCGGCCGGTGCCCACGGCCTGGGCGGCAGGGAGCTCCGGCGGGGGCGGTAGGGAGCTCCAGCGGGGGCGGCACGGCTTGGGGCGGCAGGGAGCGTTGGAGAAGATACGGGTTAGGAGAAAAAAAAAAGAAAAGACGATGACATGTGGGCCCATATATGACATGTGGGTCCCACTAAACACATGCAGCTAACGGTGTTACCCGAGCCATCCGTCCCTCGTTTTCAATCCATCGTACCAAACAAAAAACTGGGATGAATTCATCCCTCTCAACCAAACAGCAGACGGGATGATCCCATCCCAAAAAATAGAGACGGCACCGTCCCATCCCATCTTGTCTCCAAACCAAACGCACCCTGAATTGCGTCGCACTCAGATCTCAGACTGGGACAGGATGATGCCGTCCACGGCTGCACCTCCAAAAGTTTACAGCAGAATTTCTTCGTTAGTTACGGACAAACTTTTATAAATCCTGCTAAATCTCTTGGGAGCATGTCAAGTCCTGAGATCCTAGCTAAAAGGACCACAGGGAAGAACCAACGAACCATCGGCCGGGGTGGATCCATTACGTGGTCCGGCACTCCGGCGCCGGAGTGAACTGCTGCACGAACGTTGTAATCCACGGGCAGATGCTGCAAACAGTGGGCGGTTTCGTCTTTTGTGCGCTTGGATCCGGCGATCCTGAACGATGCGTGTGCAGTGTATAGAATTGTAGTCCCCTAGATTCATCAATGCAGACCTTATCATCGGCCCCATCGTCCTCGCTGTGCCCACCGGACGGTAGCGCCACCCGACCTGCTACAGTCCTCGAATGAAGGCACGGAGCTGTCACTTGTTGTGATTAAAAAACAAGAACGCCCCGCGCGCCGCTGCTGCTAAACGTGCGTCGGCGCCAGGATCAGGGGGATGGGATTTCGGCCACATGATGAGATGAGTTGATGACTCGGCTCCGGTCTCCGCCACCGGCGCCTGGCAGGTGGCCTCCGCCTGGCGGAACGCGGCAGCAGCCGGGCAGGGCAGGGCGTGACGCGCGCGCCCCGCAATTACGCAACTACCGGACCCAACCCGAGACCCCAAATGATTGATTGCTCGTGCGCGCGCGGGCGCAGCGCCCGCCCATATCTTATCGCGCCACGACACCCGACCGGATCAGACCCGCCGCACCAACCGGTCGTGGGCACTGTTTCGTTCGGTGCCGGGATCTTATCCTCCCGCGACGGACGACGACGAGTCGACCACGCACACGGCATAGTACGGCGCTTAAACTAAGGCCCCGTTTGTGGCACGGCTTTGGTTTGGAAAAAACAGCTCTAACTCTGGCTCCCAGCTTTTTTAGCTCTGACTTATTTTGTATGAAAATGTTTAGCAAAACAACTTCTCAGAATGGAAAGAAGATATCAAAATACTCTTATATTTTTTCTCTCTCTTTTCTTTTTCTTTTTCCTCTTCATTTTCCTTTTCTTTTCCTTTCCCTTTTTATTTCTCTTTCCTCCCCTCTCTTTTCTTTTCCCCTCCTCTCTCCTCATCCTATCCCGACCGCCCCTCCTCTCTCCTTATCCGATCCCAACCGACCCCTCCTCTCTCCTCTCTCCCAGACTCTCCCTCCCGGCGGTCATGCCCCCACGCCGTGGCCCCGCACGAGCGCGTGCACCTGGCGAGCGCGGCGCAGGAGGCCGCCGCCGGGGCGCGGCGGAGGAGGCAGCCGGCGGCGCGCGTGCGCCGGGGAGGAGAACAGTCGCGGAGAAGGACGAAAAATCACGTACGTGGATGGGGAGAAGCCGGGGAAGCTATTTTTTGCGGCTCATCCCGTCCAGTTATTTTGGCCAGCGGCTCATGGGTTGAATCCGTTTTCATTTGAGACGTTTGGTACAGCTTGTGCAAAAGCTGCTACCAGAGCCGGTAGGAGAGCCGTGCCAAATGGGACCTAAGAGCCTGGCTCCCGCTCATTCTGACGGATCCATGTTCATGTACTGTAGTATTACTAGTCACTCCCATTTTTTCTTCCTCCCTCTCGCAGCCGTCGTACTGTAGCTATTCACCCGAGCAATTTTTTCTCCCTCCCTCTTGCAGCCGTCGTGCTGTAGCGCAATTGTCCAGCCGAACCGTTTTATCTCTTTCCTCTCCTTACCTCTCACAGAGCCGGAGCCCCGTGAACCTGACCAAACTGACCATAAACGTGGAGAGCACAGGAGATTAATCAAAGACAAGCGAAGCCGCGGAGCAGGAGATTAAACTGAAGGCCGCGCGAATCTGCGGCCCAGGCGACTCGTTTGACCATTGGGGCAGGAAATGCCGCCTCCGCGCATCCAATGATCCAAGCAGGAACCCCGGGTCCAGCACGGAAGCTGACATCCTGCCCATCCACATGGCTGGACTGGACACGGTTCATACTTTCTTAGTTTTCACTTGGCGGCTCGAGTCCGTGTGGCACATTGGTTTGTGGAAGGCTGGAAGCCGGAGGTTGGTTGGTGAGGACTGGAGGCTCCGCGCCAGTGACCGTGACAGCTCACTTGCGACTTTTGCTTCCCCTGACATTTGCCAGTGTCAAATCTTGCGGGCGTCTGTGTGTTACCCTGCGAGTTGGCTTGTTTGCTTTGTGTGCTGACGACATTGCTTGTCCGCTTGCACTCGAGTGGCAATTGGCAATTGGCACTCTCGCTGAAAACGATAAGGCGCTGCAGAAATACTAATCGAGAAGTTCGCAGCAAGTGGTGTGATGATTGCATGTACCGGTGCATGATTATATGGTACCGATAATGGCAAACAAAATCTACAAGTATAAATATTTCTTTCACACACACGATCTCGACGCAGGATAATGGACGGGCGTCAGGCAGTGATTGCAGAAGGTCAGGCGGTGGGGGGCCCGCTTCTAGCACAAGGGCACACTAGCTCCCGGGAGGGCTGGGGCATCTTTTAAACTTTCGTGTCGCCCAGCGCTCGAAAAGCGGCAATGGTGGTGACTCGACCCGAGAAGACATTATAGCCAAAGTGGGGGAAGGGAACGGATAGGCCTTATCTCCATCCGAAGAGTACGGACGGAGCGGCTATATCCGATCCCTCAGGAAATCTAGTACAGTGCTGCTTCCTCTGTGGACGTGGACCATGGACGATGGCTTGGCAGGGTCTGTTACCACGGCGGATTCGGATGAAGCTGGTGTGCCACGAATTTCAGGACCTGCGCAGGGTTTGGCTCTGTAAGATATGGCATTAGCACACAAGGGATCATGAACTAATCCTACGGATCAAGCTCAACAAAAAAGCGAGATGAATGCTGCACGCAATAATAGCATAATGGCTAGAGCAATTTTGTGCACTGGAGCCAAAAAAAAAATGTCGTGACGTCGACGGTGTGAGATGTAAGCAGCACACGGTAGCACACTGCACACGGCTATAAGCCTGCTAGTGCTAGGGGTATTTCGATACTTTCATATGCCATCGTAGCCAAATTGTGACCAGATGCCACGAAGCTCGCGCAACATACCTTGACGTGTTCGAGCGAGGTGGGCAGCGTGCTTTATGATGGTCTCAAAATAAGGCATGCTTTCAACAACGCACGGGGTGCTTAATTAGCTTTCCGGAGCACGGATCACCCGGAGGCGACCGATCAGTTTTAAAAGCCCATCCTCACCGTCTATTCCCCACCGAATTCCCCCACTCGTCGTTATATATCTCCCGACGGGAGCAACCTCCCCCGAAATGCTCCTCCTGAACCTGGTGGTCTTCTCCTCTCATCATCGTCCCTGCCTGCTCCTCCTCCTACCTTCCCTCCTCCTCCTTATTACAACCAAATTGACCTCGCCGCCCGCCGGGCCGCCGCCGCATCCTCCTCCCCGCTCCCGCGTTCGTCGCGCGAGGCGCTGCCGCGGGCTCACGGCTCACGCCACCGCCGCACCAACCCCGTCCTCGCCTGACCTCGCGCCGCCGAACCCATCTCCCCAGGCCTCTCTTCCACCGAGGCGCGTCGCGTCAAATTCCTGCGTCACCGTCGTCCTCGTCGTCAACATCATTATCCTCGCTGGTGGTGCTGGACTCCCGTGGAGAGCAGATCCACCCGAGCTCGGGTTGGTTTCTTCCTCTGCTGGTAAGTAATCCTGTCTGTCTGTCTTGCTTGCACGGATTGCTCTTTGTTTTGTCTGGTATAATGATTTGTTGGATTGCTCCGAGAGTTAGTTGTTTTGTTCTGGTCTCGCCCTTTCTTGTATTTCAAGAAATCAAATCCCAACCTTCCTTTCTAGGACGGATTCTCCAATCCGTCCACCCTCCTCCGACAAGTGAGAGAGGCATTCGTGGTTGGGGAGGGATTGGTTTGCTGCTGGTGGAGTGCCGCCTATCCTAAAATGTTTGGTCCGCCCCTTGTTCCTGGGGTTGGAAAGTAGCGTCAATTTGGGACTTTGCTTGGTGATAGTGTTTGATACCTGAGCCTGGAGAAATTGCTCTTGAAGGTGCGTATGTTCAGTACCCATGTAATTGTTTTTTGAGACCTAGTATCCATTATGAGTTGATCGTTCTGTGTTATAGATAGATTGGAGAGGGGGAACAATATGGTTCTTTGTTCTTGGTTCTGTTGTAGCTTTAGTGTGTACAGCACCTGATTTGCTGGGACGCCTAAATTAGATCAACTACCGCGGAAATGCGCTTAAAATCCATAGTATGGTATCTCATACCGGTCAAACTTAGAAGCTTGTTTATTTCTGGAGTTTCACAGCTTGTCCTGGTCAGGCACACCCTTCATCTTCAATATCGATTCTTACTGCGTGTATCTATTAGGCTAGTCATGAGCCACGAAACCAAACTAAAACTGTAGGGAGATGATGTCTTTGAGCCTCATCTGTAGGTACTTAATGTAATTAAGGCGTGTTTTAACTTAGAAAAGACTTGCAGAAGCTTTACTAGTACAAAAATAATATTCGTGGTACATATGGGGCCAGAGTGATTAAGAAATTTCCACGAAGCTGTTGGGAATGCCATTCTTTGTTTCCTGATCCTGATGCAGTGGGTGCAATTATCACTGGGTTATTCTTATTTTTGTTGATAACTAGATATGTTAAGCGATCATCTTTTCAGTGTGTTTGGTTCCATAGAATATGCCAAGTGTTGTAGCTACTCCATCATTGTTGCAGTCCACATCAATACCCCCACATATTGTTGTTTTTCAATGATTCTCCTTTGGAAGAAGCTCCACAACAACATAGCCTTTCAAAGAAGCTCCACAACCACCAAAAAAAAAAATCAATTTGTCACCGCAAGCATATATCGGAGATTAGGACGGATGCCTTTAGCCTATCTCATACATTCCTTTGTTTATTCAACTCTGCCCTTTTGGTCTTCCCCATCCCTTATCTGAATATATAATTTGTTAGGATCAGCGTCAATCTGCTCAGTACCCCAGCCCTGTCAAGTCTACGTTTGCAAGCTGCAGGGCGTGCCTTTTTAAAACAAAAATTGTTTTCTATTTTCTTCCCAAGGCAATTTTGAGCTGGCAGTGATGGCCCTTGCATTGAACATGGGGCCAAGACCTGGAGTCAATATTTTGCCGTTGCACACCTTGGAGATAAAGCAAGCAGTTTCGTTCCCTTGCTGACATAACTTTCCTAATTTCTGATAGATATCTTCATGGATAACATGTCAATGGAATAGAAAAGTAGCACAGGGATAACCATAACAAAGGGGACAAAAACAAAACGCGGCAGATGTAGTCCCCGGTACTTACATATTGGAGAATCCATGACTACTGACTCATGCTGCAAGGAAAGATGATAGATTCTTTAGTGCAAGCATAACTAGCTTAAGTGGCAAAGTTTCTGGCTTCTTAACATGTTTTGGAGATTTACATTGTTTGCTTCAGTTGTCACATGCAACACTCTGTTATGTCTGTTGTCTGTACACCTAGTTCCGCGTCTGCTGCAGAATTGCACATATCTTAAAAGCTAGAGATTGACATGTGGTTTGCTTTGTTGCTTCCAATCTTATGGCTTGTATTTTTATAGTCCTCCCGCATGGTTAGGTTGGTATCTGCACATTATGAACGTTTCCAATGCTTTAACACCCCTCATCATTTTGTGCAAAGCTATGGCCCATTTTATGTGTTGCTTTATCAATCGTATTTATTCTTACTGACCTCCGTTGATTTCTTTTGTCTACTGCAGTAGTGTCAGTAACTGAACCAAATCAGTTTTCAAGAGCAAGTATCTTGATTGTCATGGAAGCTGGGAGAATGGATCAGCCTTGCATGGCTGCTATCAATAGCCAGCCTTTGGTGGCTGATGTTGAAGCAGTGAAGAAATCCAGCGGGGACATGCCTACGACAATGGGAAGCGGATGCTTTGACTGCAACATTTGCCTTGATTTTGCAGCAGAACCTGTGGTTACCCTCTGCGGTCACCTCTACTGCTGGCCTTGTATCTATGAATGGCTGCGCCCAGGGGTGGAGTCGACTGCCAGCGACAACAGCAGTTCAGCAAGGCGGCAGTGTCCCGTATGTAAGGCAACACTCTCCCCAGACACGCTAGTGCCACTATATGGCCGTGGAGGGAGCTCGAAGAAATCGCTGAATGGTGTGGCCATCCCGCGCCGTCCCATGGTGCACCGGGAGACAGTTGAGCATCAGAACGCACAGAGCAATGTCGATGACCAGCAACACCACCAGAGCATGGAAGCCAACCCTCTGCATCAGCCATTGCAGCACGCACACTACCGCCCCAATCCCGCTGGGTTCGACTTCATCTACCCTCCTGCACCACTAGGACGTGGCTTGATCCACTCAACTGCTGGAGGGGTGCTTGGAGGGATGGCGGAGGCCGTGCTCCCGTTAGTGCTCCGTGGCCAGCTGCCTGCAAGCTTGTACTACACGAGCCCTTACCATGTCGCTGCACAGAACGTGAACCCCAGGCAGAGGCGGCACCTGGAGATCGAGAGGTCCCTGCACCAGATCTGGTTCTTCCTCTTCGTGTTCGTGGTGCTGTGCTTGCTCTTGTTCTGAGACAAAACTGTGTTCTGTGCACCTATCTGTAGATATCGAAAGTGGGAGGGGGGATACTAATGGATGATGCGTATAGTGAAGAGGGTAATGGTCTGTGTCGATAAGCATGTGCGTAAGCATGCTGGTATAGAGTTGTAATATGACAGACATGGAGGTGGAATGCATACTTCTTGATGTCAGGAGCTGTTGCCTTTTTCTTGCTTCCCTGGCCGGCCTGTCACCATCGGCTTGTTAAGTTCCGTACCTTACCTATCGGCATGATTAGTTAGCATCATGCTGTTCACTGGTCGGTGTCACTGCAAAGGGCTCTTTGATTTTGTATTTTGTATATAAATCGAAAATGATGTTTGGCTACCAATGTCTGTCCTGTGTCCACTTTACTCCCCATTCTAAAATACATATTAAAATGCACATTTCAATTTCACAATCAGATGCATTTTTTGTTGTGTGTGATGCATCATGCATCTGAGGACATTGCAATTTCACAATCAGATGCACCTTTGTTCTGTGTGAGGCTGTGATCGAAGCAATTATAGTTTGCTTCAAAGCTAACAGGAAGAGCCATGGAGACAGTGCTTGATTACTTTTAAGGTACGCTGCACGCCCACGCTGTTGAGATTCCGGTAATGGTCTGATTAGTAAGAAATGGATGGCCAAGTTATGCTAATACATTCTGCAGACAGACGTCGGAACTTGCCTATCTACAAGTGATTGAAAGCTCCAAACGGCATCTTTACGTCTCGTTCATGTACCCGACCAAATTTACACAGACCCAGTACAGTGCCCACATCTTTAGTACATTTGCACACTTAAAATGAAACTAAAAATCCCAGCAAATTCAGATAGAGAGCACAGTGAACAATACGGTTGGGAAGTAATACAGAGTGGCTAAAAGGTCAGTTTAGACTTTAGAGAGGCAGATGGTTTTTGGTAATGTGATCATTTCGCATGAACAAAACAATTACAATGTCTTCATGTGCTAATTCAGTTGTTGTACCAGTCAAGAAAAAGAACAGAGAAAGTGAGAACAAAGAAGAAGAGGAGGAGAAAGGTTCTACTGCTGCTGTTGCGCTGGATTGCCTGGGATAGCTCCTTGTTCCCGCGCTCCACATTATTCGTAGCTTCAACAGCCTGAAATAATGCAAAGATGTTCTATGATGGTATACAGATAACAATCAGGTTTCATATAGTGCTTATCTGAGTTATGGGTTCTTCCAGTTAAAGGAAAAATCGGAACCTGTGGACACACACAAACTAGTCCACTAAATCACACTTAACAGTTGATCGGTCATCAAGTATATGTCTTACAGCAACGTACCTAGGGATGGTACTCTAAACACGGGAGCACAAACTTCACAGATCCTTAATAGTCCAGTGGATGGAGACAAATGATTTAATTCTAGACACTGTTAAGAAGCTCTTTCGTGGACTCGCTTCATGTGTGAATTATCCATTTTTTGGGTAGATTCTGACATTCTATATGTACAAATATGAAAGCACAAGTTCAGCATGTACTGCATATAAACTGGTAGAACAAGCTTATTAAAATCTTCTACCTGGTCATATAAATACTGAATTTGTTGAGCTTGTTGTAGAACATGCGTTGACATAAGATGATTAAGTGCTGACATTTCCATCATCTTTGTCTCAGTTTCTTGGACAGCATCAAGAAGGCTTGTCAACTCCACCTGAGAAGAGTTTTAGGATGTAAATGCATGGTAGTTTTAAGTAAAATAGACAAGTTTTTCACTTGTACATAATTTGTATACCATATTACCTGGAGAGCTCTTGTTTCATCATCCAATAGTTGTTCTTGAACCCTCATGGGTGCAGTAGATACTTCCTGATCCCCAATCTTTGATACATCAGATTTTAGAACAAGATTAGACTTGGATGGTTCAGCAGGTTTGATTTCTGGTTTCTTCTGAATTTTCTTCCTAGGCATTGCTCTATTAATAGCGTCTTGAAAACGCATGGACCGAAGACGATCAAACTGTGCAGTTACCGAGTGGAGACGCTCACTCAAAATTAGAACCTGGTAAAATTGTAGACAACACGATCAGTTTGCTGTAGAGTGTAGATGGACATAAAATCCCTAAACTACTGCCAAACAGGGTAGTTCAGAAACTGATGCTTGACTGCTACTTACAATTTGGATATAGAAAAAATAATAAAGAAAAACACACCAATGTGTTTGCCTGAATGATGCACTTATGCAGCTCTGAACAAGAAACTTGAACTAGATATTATTCAAATTCACTTGTTTCAACTGGCTGTCCTCTACAAATCAAGCAGCATAATCTTTTTTGTTCTACCAAATGATATCTAATGATGGAGGTTTGATATCCTGCCACCAACTCATAGAATATACAACCAACTTAAATATTTGGAAAGGAAATGTGGAAACAATCAATCCTCAACAGGATGATTTAATCTATTAAGCAAGCTGGTTCTAATGAAAGAACATCTTTGCTCATCAAAAGCGTCACAAGTAATCCCTAAGGAATTACTTGGTCTAATTCTCCTGAACACATTCAGATCACAAATGCTGCCCAAAAACATATTCTTCTGCTACCTATTTCTTTATCATACCCTCAAAAAACAAATTAATGCAGCAGAACATCCAAAGCTTATATAACACCAATGGTGATGAAAACAACCATACCACACCATGCTGATGAGCTATCAAGTCCAAACGGGAACTCTCATCCCTAGTGCCAAGCCATGTCTTTGCACCTCCATTTTTCTCTTCTTCATGGATCCTGTTCTTTAGGATATCAATCTGTTCCTTGCATGCTTTTACAAAAACACCAACCTAATGTACATTTAGTAATTAAACATAGGTACTAAATTGAAAAACAGAAAGCAACAGCCTAATATTACATGAATCAATACATTGTGGACCAAAAGGAATATAGGATGGTGCATATACGAGGAATGCCCATCACTATGTCCAAACATAGTTTAATAGAATGAAGAGAAAGCTGAACAATCTACCTAACCTGAATGTGCGAGCATCAAAGAGGATGAATCACTGCCATATCTATGTATGCTGTTCAACAATTTTTACGGCCATGGTCTTCAATAAACTTAGTCCGAGACTGGATTTGCACAATTATGAAAATAATATTTGGCAAACTATTGTACCGTACAGCAACATGTATCTTTTGTAATAATGTCAAACAACCCACTAGCTGAAGTTTTTTATGAACACAAGAAATGACTTGCGGTCATTAAGCATACAGGTTGCCGAGTAACAGAGACATTTTAGGTTTCTTACCTGCATCATCATATGAGAAGCAATGGCAAATCAAAACAAACAACCGCAGACAGCGTGAAACTTACTTCATGTTCGATGTTGTCCCTCTCTTGCTCCGTGGTGCGATGCAGGTCCACATAGTCTCTTCTGTGCTTCACTATGAACCTCTCCAGTTCCCTGATACTCTCAAGCTGCAATTCGACACAACCCATCATCAATCACTGACGAAACCTGCCTCACCACACCACAACACATGAACACATTCACCACAGACTCCTACCGTCTTGATCGCGGCATTAGTGAATGGCGACTTGGGGGACGGCTTCCGGATGATGAAAGACGACGTGAGCGCGGCCAGCTGGGCCTGCACAGCAACACAACGGAGCGAGACGAATTGGGGATCATTCGGCTTTCGTCCGTACGCTGAGGGGAAGGGGCTGGTGAGGCTGGGCTGGAGCTTACCTCCGTGTAGCCATGGGAGAGCGCGGCGACGCGGACGGCCTCTTTGAAATCCTCCGTTCTGTCCCGAACCCTCGACATCGCCGAGGCAGCAGCAGCAGCAGCCGCGGCCTCCTCCGGTCAGATCCACGGGTGCTTGTGAGCCTGCGAGATGCGCCGCTCGCACGATGCAAGCGCAGCGGGCGGCAGGAAGCGCCGACTGCGTCGCACTGGATCGGCGGCGGGCGGCGTCGGCGCGTCGGATCGGGCGGCGAGGTGGGCGCGAGCGCGAGAGGGAGACGGGTCGCGAAGTTGGAGGCGTGTACAGAAGTCAGAGGTATCAGAGACCGAATTGTGGGGCCACAAAACTGTTTGATAAAGACGGACCTACCTGTCAGTGAACACGGGGAAAATAGGCGTACGCCACCAAGGGCCAAGGCACCAAGCCACTTCGTCCTCTCTCTCCCCGCCCGCCCAGTCCCCGGCCGCCACCGCTCGCGGTTCTCTCGCGAGCCGATCTGTCTCGCCCTCGCCACCTCCCTTCTCGCATCCGCGAGGCGCGAAACCCTAGTCACGCGACGCCATGGCGAAGGACCAGAACGGCTCGCCCCGTGATGGTCGAGGCGAGGAGGAGGAGGAGGAGGCCCGCAGCGGCAGCAAGTCGGTAGAAGCCGACAGGGACGAGCGCTCGAAGGGGAGTCGGGACCGGGGCCACCGCGGCAAGTCGAAGCGTCGGGAGGAGGATGGAGGAGGAGGGGAGTGAGAGCTCCGGTGAGGACTCAGGCGAGCGGCGGAAGCGGCGAAGGAAGGAGAAGGAGAGGCGGCGCCGGCGTCGGAGCCGGAGCCGCAGCGAGAGCTCCGGCTCGTCTTCGGAGTCGGAGTCCGAGTCATCGTACTCGAGGTCCAGCGCGGAGTCAGAGAGCGAGTCGGACTTGGATTCGGAGGAGGAGAGGCGGAGGCAGCGGCGGAAGAGGAGGAAGGAGAGGGAGGAGGAGGAGAGGAGGCGGAGGAGGAAGGAGAAGGAGAGGCGGAAGAGGAAGGAGAAGGAAAAGGAGAGGGAGAGGAGGAGGAAGGAGAAGAAGAAGAGGAGGAAGGAGGAGAAGAAGGATTTGGGGAAGAAGGGCGCCGTGACCAACTCGTGGGGGAAGTATGGTATCATCCGTGAGGTCGACATGTGGTGAGTGCTTCATTTGAAACTCAGGGTTTGGCATATTAAGCTATGAATTTGCATCAAAATTTTCAGTTGTACTTTGTTGTTCGTGTGGCACTGTATAATTCAATGTGAAATATACAAATGTTGTCTCCCTTTACTAAAAGTGAAGATGAGATATAATTCAACATTACTGGAATGCTCGTTAGTATCTTTAGAGTTTATGAAGCTCCTATTCTACTTAGATTTCATGCAGATTTTGCGAGTTCACCTTTCAAAGTTCATAGGGACACTAAGCGTAGAAAATTTTTAGAAATGTTTCTACATCCACATATCCAATTTACTTATAAACAGTTCTATACTACTATTCAGTGCTATATGTTATATGGGACTTTGCTTGCTTAATCCAACATTTCAACACCATGTTGTATCTATGCTCGCTGCAGCTTATTGAGCGGCTGCAGGCTCAAATAGCAGCAGTCAGTTGCTGTATCAGCTGTTGCAGCTGCAGCGCAGCCGTAGCCTCTGTACCGAGCAGGCTGTAAATAATTACATATGAAATACCAAATTATTTCTACCACATTTCTATAAATTAATTGTGCAACGTGTTTTGTAGGAGCAAGCGACCAGAGTTCACTGCATGGTTATCAGAAGTCAAGCAGGTATATTTCTTTTTCGTTTTGTACATGTTAATACACACAGTGAGGCATGGATGGAGGTCTATGTTAAAATCTAAAACCAAAGTAATCCAGTTGTTCAATTTAGTTTTCTTTTTAATGTGGCCACAGGTTAATTTGGAAGCATTGTCAAACTGGGAAGAGAAGCAAATGTTCAAGGCGTAAGTTACTCTACTGTTTTGAAGTCACTTGAATAATTACATGACCCTCTGATGTACTATATTTCCTACTGTATCCTTGATTTTCCAAGGGTGTTTAACATATGGTGTCTGCATCTCAGGTTCATGGAGGATCACAACACAGCCACTTTCCCATCGAAAAAGTAATGGATTTTGTCTTCTATGTATAACTTTGAATTAGATGGCGAGTTCAGAATAGGGATCTAACATTTATCTATTTCTGTTATCTTTCAGATATTATAATTTAGATGCTTATCATCGCAAAGCAATGGAGAAAGAGACAAAGAAGGGTTTAAAGACCTCAGTGACAGAACGTACAATATTTAATGATGAGGAACAGCGAAGGTGTGCAAACGTGAATTTGTTTTGTTGTTTTTTCTACAATATTATCCATGTAATTTTTAAAAAAACATGGTGCAACAATTATCATTCTGTTTGCTGTTATCTTTACACAAACATTTTTGCATGTTCTATGATGGGAATATTTAAAAACACTTGTATTTAATTCGATTTGGAGTCTATTATGCGTTGAGCAGTTCCTTTTTTTAACTTTTTTTAATCATGCAGATTAGAATTGTTGAAGGAACGTGAACGACGAAAGGAGGAAGAAGTGGAAGCTTTAAAACGCTCTATGCAAGCTGGACTGGTTAGATTAATTTTGCGTTTCTTTTGTCTGTCTCGATTTATGAATTTATCCTTGAAACATCAATTAAATACTACAATGCTCATGAAGGTTTTGCTATTAGTTTAAAACCATGATCCAGCATTAAGTCGATACGGTCTACAAACAGTTACTGTAGTGTCATGTGTAATGCCCAAGCCCCCCAAAGAGAATAGTTATTTATAAGTAATGTGCAATGGACTGAGAATGCACTATGTGACCGAAGCGATCAAATAAAATGTCAGCACATAACAGCGCTTTCTCTGAATTAGATCAAATAAAATGTCAGCACATAACAGCGCTTTCTCTGAATTAGTATACGAAGACTTTGTAGTTGACATCTATACTTGTGTCCAACCACCAAGTTTGATTGCACAGGCATCCCTGTCCATTGTGTACAAATGTACTACCTTTTAAGATCTTTCATTGTATCCTAGTCACCTAGTTATGTCCATTCCTTACCTGAAATGAATTTAGCGTCAAGTACTGTTTTGGACCTTATTGTTTAATACTTGATTCCAAGGTGGCATGAGTTTATTTTTCTCTTCTTATTCAATCCATGTGTTATAATACTAATACATGTTCTAGTAAATAATGTATTTATCTATCTCTAGATTATTTTTCTGATAAGGATATTGATGTGGAAACATTACAGTAGTACTAGGACATAGTAACTGAAAGCGAATTAGCCTGTGTTTATCTTGTGTTTTACTCGCTCTTAGGCTCAAGACATGAAGGAGCAGGCCCGTCTACGCGAGGAAATGAACTATCAGTACAGGCTGGGCAATTTTCAGGTATGTTCTTTCTTTCTCAACTTGCAAGCCTGATCTAATGGGTTAACAGATACTCCTATAGCTTAGCAAATCTTTTTCGTTATCAGGCTGCAGCTGCAATCCAAAAAAGATTGGATCCTGATGCTCCTTTGCAGTAGTCGGCCCTGTGCAGAGCCTAATTCCCTGCAGTTATTCCTCATGGACCTGTAGGAAGAGCATGCCTAGCATATTGAACTGCTGTTTGTTACCAAGTTTTTTATGTAGCTAATTGTATCAGCAGAATTTTGAATTCCAGCTACTCTCAGTTTTCACATGCTCTACCCTGCGTGCTGGATTTTAAATGTTTGTTATAGGTTGTCTCACATGCTCTTGCAAGCTACCCTCGTCGTTCTTCACATGCTGTGTGCTCTCTTCTTTTGCGTTATTCTTGGACCTGGGTATCCGGTACGCTTGAGCCTTGTCGTTCAGCACGAGCAGCCTGCGTAAACGGCACCAGATGTCAGCATGAATTAGGATCCGTCCGGACTGCCAATTTCTTTCTTTGAATCGTCAGGCAAACGATTCGTTTTCTGTAAAGTTGTTTGAATACCTGCTCCTACTCAGTGGCCAAAAGAGAGCTTTCCCGTAGCACCTTGAAAAGCTTTCTAAAATAAGCTAACTCGATTGATTGTCCCTTGTTGCGGCTGGAGAGGCTTTGTGTTGGAGGAGTATTTTTCACCAACGGGCTCTGTAAAAGTGGGAGAAATACCTTTACGTCTAACAGTCCACGAGTTCTCGCGGTGATACAGCAGGCTTAAGCCCTTTGCAGCTTGAAACCTGGGTTCGAAGCATTATTTATAGTCCTTCCTGCTCTCAGCTCTCCCTAAGTTTGTATGCGATCATTCGTGGCAGATCTTCCGGTTTGTTTCAGCGCTGCCAGTCAAAAGCAGGCTAACGACTAATAACTGGTGCTAACTGCTTTGATTTCTCTGAGATAGATGCACATCGTGATTTCGGAGCCTCGATAGTGGTGGTGGGAGAAGGAAGGTTCCATGATGATCAGGTGTTGCGGATCATCGACACCTACGGTGGCTATGGCTTGTTTGAAGACGTTGAAATTCTCCGCATACGCATACTTCTCAGTGCGAGATGAACAGAGAATCCATCGGCGGCAATAGATCTATCGCTATCTGCAAAGTTCGCCACCGCAAGAAGAGCATGAAGAAAATCACACACAAGGGGCGAACAAAAGATAAATACGAGCCATACGCAGTTACGCACAGAGCCACAGACTATTTTCACATCAAGTCGCTCAAATAAATAGATCCAACAAGACCAAAACCACATTCAAAACTCAGAAAAACCACACTAGAGTTCATCCATGGGGATGGCCTCGCGAACTCGACGCCCTAGCGCCTGATGCTGCTCCTGACTTTGCTCCACGCCTTCTTGCACGACTCGCCGGCCGCCTTGATGCCCCTCATCGCCGCGGCCTTGAGGTGCTTCAGCTCCTTGGTCCGCTCCTTCACCTGCAGATCGAACCCGCCCATCTTCTTCTTCCTCTTCTCGGTCGGGAGGAATCCGCTGCCGCCGGTGCTCTCGTGGTTGGAGGAAGGAAGAAAAAATGTGAGGCGGCGGCGGTTGCCGACTTTGTCGTGCGTCTGGAGGGGAGGAGGGATATATATAAAAAAAAAAGTAGCCGCGGCGCGGTGTGGTGTGGTGTGGACGCGACCTCGGAGCTGATCTGTAAAGCTTTGAAAATGAGTTGTTCCGCCGCGTCGGCGTTCAAGGGACGGTCGTGAGCGGCGGTTGAAGTTTTGAACCAAAGTATCTCCTCGTCAATCGCTTCTGATGAGGTGCTAAACTGAACCCGACTGACATGTGGGTCCGATTCATGCAGGGAGTTTATGGGCCCATTTGTCAATCTGTGCCGATTGTGTCGTTTCCATGTTCTGTTAGTAGTAGGAGATAGAAAAGGTTCTTGTTGTGCGACGAAAAAGCCAGACGTTCGCTGCCGATGCTTCTTTTGGTGAGACTGAAGGAAGCGCGTACACCGGCCGGTTCTGTGAGACTTTCGGCGGATCTGGTGGTCCGTGCGGTTAGGTTCCAGTCTTGGTAACGAATCCATTCTGCAAAGAACACACTGGCAAAAGGAGGGAGCTATCGAGAACCATCGAGTTTCCTTGTCGCTGGGGTGGACTCGTGTGTCGTTACTGCGTGCTTCTGGGCTTGCTGGTTCCGCACGAAACCGCGCCGCCGGTCACGGCCCGCAGCCGCCGCCACCACCAGAAGAAGGTGGCGGGGAGCAGATCACCGAGCGCGCCCGGAGAGGGTTGGTTTGTTCGCTCGCGTGTCGTCCGCTACTCCGCTGGCAATTGTTCTGTGCCAGGGGGCGCTCGGCGTCGTGGCCTCGTTGGCCGGCGCAACGACTTGATTGATTCGTCGTCGCCCTCGTGGCTCGACCGGTTTCTGCGCTCGGCGCCCGGAGATCCCTCGCTGATGGATCGGGCGTGGTCACGAGGCGACGCCGCCGTTGTACGCCACGGGCAGGCTTCGGCGTCTCGCGCTCCGAAGCCTCCCAGAGCGGCCACGATCATTGGGAGGGCGAGAGGGAAAGGAACACGCGACGGATCATCTAATTTCAACATGCATCAAGTGACACACAATCGAAAAGCAATCAGATTTGAGATTTGTTTGATACTACGTGGGGAGCGTGAAAATTAGTTGCAAAACTTGTCGTAGCACAGTTCCAACGAATCGACAGGTTTTACACAAACAGAAACACATCTCTGCTAGAGTTCATACATGGCAAAAACTCCACCCACAGGGTGCAGGAGGCCAAACAACTACGAGTCTTTCTTGGGCGCCTTCCTCTTCATCCGGCTGAACGGCCCCACCGTCTGGTCCATGATGTACATGTAGATCACCTGGCTCCACGACCTGTACGACCTGAGGCTGTCGTAGTACTCGGGCGCGATCTCCTTCACCTTGTGCAGCCTGGTGCCGGGGATCCTCGGGAAGTCGTGGTGCTCGTTGTGGTACCCCACGTGCCATGTCATCAGGTTCAGGGGCCCGTAGTACGAGTAGGTCTCCTGGTCGGGGCTGAAGACGTAGTGCTCCGAGATGAAGTGGCCCGCCATGGGGTGCATGCCGCCGCCGACGAACGTCGAGAGGATCAGGTACGCCAGCGACTTCCAGCCGTAGAGGTAGACCAGGCCGGCGTCGAGCGCGACCTGGATGGCGAGGTTGGTGAACTCCCACAGCCCTGGGGGCTTCGGCTTCAGGAAGAGCGGCCTCAGCGCGTAGAAGAAGAGCTGGAGCACCACCCAAACGGATTTGCTGACGGCGTTCCTCACAGCGTGCGCCTCGGCTTGGCTGGGGACGTCCATGTCGATGCCATCCACGCCTTGGAACCGGTGGTGCTCCAGGTGGTACTTTTGGAATGTTATGGACATGGGGACTCCGATGGGGAGGTTTGCAAAGATGCCTAGCCAGCGATTCAGGGATGGGGTTGTGAAGGCGAGGTTGTGGCTCAGTTCATGGATTGCAAGGAACAGGTTGTGGTTTAGAAAGGAGCCGAAGAAGTAGGCGACTGTCAGAAGCTTCAACCAGCTGGCATCTCGGAGGAATGTGGCAGTCCACAGCTGAAGTGAAACGACCACAGCAATCTGCAGATAAAGTTGATATTGCCATCAGAAAACATTACATGTAAAACTCAATGAAAAAAGGGCTACTTGTTGCAGTAATATCTTATAGTAAATCGAATGCCATTGACAGTTAGGACCATACTGTGTCATACAGGTACACACGAACTTCCGGCACAACAAAATACAGCTTATGGACAGGATGGCAAGTCCCCTGATTTTTCAAAACAAGGGTCATGAGATTGTGGCTGTTTGAAGTTGCTAGCTGCCCTCGCCAAAGTTCAATGGCCAGCGCAACAGCTGTTGGTGAAAGGGATATATGGACACTACTTTTGCATGTGAATCCGAAATTTCTTACTAGCAAGGAGACAGAACGTGGAAAACCAAACAGCTGCAGAGCAACAGTGAAGGATATAGTAACTTAGTGAGTTTGTGTCTGTGTGGTTACAAATTCAGATTTTACTGAAATCTATAGATATAGATCATCTGAGAATTTTCTCATGTTCAAGTATTAGCAAAGATGTGTGTGAGTGGATTTGTATTTCTTGCAAATGACCGTATGTACAGAAAAAAGAAAAGAATTCTACTTTTCTCAAATGTTTCCTATGGTTGTTGCCAAAGTGTCACCATGAGACAGCACCAAAGATATGTTTGCATCTTAGGGTTGATTTACTAGAAGTAACATCCCAAATTGGTCATGCAAAACAGAAGGTGAAGCAGGCTTAGCAGCTAGATATATCGATGGGCAAAGTAGTTGGGGGCTTATCCCTCAAGGAAAAAGTAGTTAGGGCTTTCCAAAAATATGATACTTACTCAATTTCCTTTCAGCGCCCACATTCAAATAAGTAAAAAGGAAGAGGCAATTGGAGTGAAAGTGTAGAACTATAGATAATCAGAGGTTAGAGTAAAAAGGAGGAGTTTGACAGAATGGATCTTTATCATTTGTTAGTCGGTTCTCTAATATCATAATCTTGAAATAACAGCATAGGTTTATTCCATGCCTTGAAACTTGAAAGGAAGGGCCCGGTAGCCAATCGGAAGAAGCAACTACCATTTCAGGCATGAAAGTTACTGTTCGAAGTGTGGAACTGATCCAGGGCCAACAAGAAAGGTTGGCGCCTAAATAAATTCTATTAGGCTCGTTATGGCTGTATAAGACAACTCAATGGAAGAAGCTTCTGCTTTAAATGTATTGCTTAATTACTAGTTTATCCGTTTTGCACCATAAATCCCAAGCTTAACAGTTTCCAAGCGCATCACATTTGCAGGTTGAAGACAAGGGCAACAAGCTAAGTAGTTAACTGTTCCGAAACAAGCAATTAATAAAAGAAAATGGGAAACTCCAAACAAGTATAACTGCAGTCGCTTTGTCATGCGGAGATTCCTGAGAATAACTCCAGCAACGTAAGCACTAGAAGCTAAACAATGCCAAAGTAATCCACCAAAAACAGTATAAAACCGTATACTGATCCGGAATTCGGGTACGGCAATTAGAGATCTCGGCTTTAAAGCTACCCAACTTGCACATCATCGCAAACGCCCAGCATCGTAGGAAGAGAAAACAGCATGAATTGTACTTTCCGGCAAGCTCAATCCCCAATTCCCCATTGCAAGCACAAAAGCACACAGGAAAGAGAGAGCAGACGCGTAGAGCAGAGCGAAGAAAAGAGGCAGATCACGGCACCTTGAGGAAGGCCCACGGATCCGGGCCGAAGAGCTCCTTGATCTGCGGGTACTTGGCCAGGATCTCCCGGCGGCGCGACGCGTGCGGCTCGTCCGTGTACGACCAGAAGAAGTCCGTTGCCATCACCCCTTCGTCCGCCTCCATCCCCGCGCCCATTGCTCCCTCCCCTCCCTCTCTCCCTCTGGCCCCGCGAATGGCGGCGGTTCGCGGGCGCAGCAGCGGCAATGGCACGGGGTGGCGGCCGAATGCGGGTGGGTGGATTGGATTCGTCGCCTCCTTTTCCCACGGGCGGCGCGAATCCTGTGTGCTATCTTTGCTGATGGAAGTATCTCCCGTCCCGTCTATGGGTGGGAGGCGTGCAGCGGCGGAGGGGGTGGGAGAGATTTGTCTATTTCAGGGAATCCCGGGGGTGACGACGAGCATGAACGTGCCCCTGGCTGCAAGAGAACGTGACGCGGGTCGCGGTTGATGTTGAGCTGGCATTATGGTGGGGTCAACATGTCATTGAAGCAATAACATGTCATGGGTGGTGGTTTGGGCCTGAAAACAGAGGTGGTAACAATTGGGTTATCTGAGGCCCAGGAACAAAACAAAATCGTACCATCTATGGGCCTTGTGGGCCGAATTGATAAGCATCTCCGAAGCAGCAGCAACGTTTAAACAAAATGATGAGATTGAGCAGAGAATCGCCCTTGGAAAGCAGAGATGCACCGGTATACAGCCGTACTGAGGGACAGTTTGGCAGAGCTCCGGCTCCGACTCCGTGCGCTTACCGAAGTACGGAGGAGCCGGAGCCGCACCAAACGGCATTGACCGCGGAGTCATTTTTTGGCACATTTGGGAGGAGCCGGAGCCGTTTTAGGCCTGCATGGAGGAGCCCAAAAAAGTGGCTCCGCGGCTCCGGCTCCGACTCCGCACGAGGAGCCCCTCGCGAGGAGCCCTGCCAAAGAAGCCCTGAGTTCCTGACCTTACCGGTTGCTCGCTCAGCAGCTCGCCTGCCAAAGGAGCCCTACCAATGTAACACCCTAATTTTCAACTTTTGCAATTTAATAAAATTTGTTAGAATTTAGTTGCATATGTCTTGCATTTAAATTTTCTTAGACATTTAATTTTTTTCAAAATAAATTAATAAATTATAGGAGTTCATTCATGCTAGTACATTATTTTTGGTTGCTTGAAATTAAATTTGTGTTTGAATTCATTTGATTGAATCTTTTCAAACAATAGGAAAGCTCTTTCTTTTCCTTCCCTCCCTTCTCTTCCTTTCACCCTGTTTCTTTCTTTCAGCCCGCTTCTTTCTCTTTCGGCCCAGCAGCGCAGCAGCCCAGCGCCTCAACCTAGCTCTCGTGTCGGCCCGCTCCCGCACTGCGCCCGCGCTCCTCCGCTTCCACCGCTGACACCCGGGGCCCGCTCATGATCCCCTATCTCCCGCCGTCTCCATGCCGGACTCCGACCCGAGTTCGAGCCGCCCCGCACCTTGGGCCCGCACGCCTAGGTCCACCTCCCCGGGCTATATAAGTAGCCGCTGTCACCCTTTGGCCTCACCAAACCCTAAGCCGCGCCCTCGAGCTCTCCAGCGCCGCCTCTACCCGAGCCCGAGCACCGCACACGCTTGCCGCCGCCGTCGCTCTTCCATCGCCATGGTCTTCACCCGAAGAACCGCAAGGAGGTGAGGAGGCTGCCATGAAGTCCTCGTGCCTCCCCGTATCTCCCTTCGTGCAAACGAGCTCGCCGGAGTCCCCATCCTCACTGCCGCACCGCACGTCGCTGCTGCCGCACAATCCACCACGACAACACTGTAGATCGGTTCGACGTGCGCTCCGCTTCCTCCTAGACCAGTTCCCATTGCAAACCGAGGCTGGACGCTCGATTTCGAGCAAGTTCCAATGAGGTTTACCGCCATCGCGCACCGCCGCTCCGCCGCCTGCGAGTGTGGCGGAACCACCTCGGATTAGCTTGATTAATCAGAGTTTAGCCGCCTAACATGCGACACTCCTGATTAACTTGAGCTAACACGAAGCGCCGTCGGACTTCATCCGATTTAACCACTTAAACAGGATCGAGTTCAGCAAACCCACACGAAGGTGAGCGGTTACAGAGAATACAACGAGTCCACGGATTTTAGACAAGTTTTACTCATTTTGGTTTCACTACAAAATCCAACATTAGGGTTTACAAACAAAGATCAACAGAGAAAGCTAGCGGAAGACTTCGTCGGGGTCGGACGTCCGGGCGAGGCCAGCCTGAACATCACTGAGTCCTCTCCTCGCCGTCCGAGGAGAGGTCCCACTCAACTGTCCAGCCTGGCGGAAGCTGGGGCGCCAAGCGCCAACAAGGGAGGGGTCGGGAGCTGCAACTTCACCTGAAAAACAGGAGCCACAACAAGGCTGAGCTACTAAGCTCAACAAGACTTAACCGGGGAGGAGTCAACTACTCTTCCAACTAGACATGCAAGGCTTCTTGGCTGAGGGGTTTGTTTTGCCAAAAGCACTAAGTAACCTATTTTCAAGTTTTAGCTCCGGTTCTAGATTTACTTACCAGTCTAGGTTGTGCAACCTATTCTAACCAAACATCGAGCCAAACAAGTGTGTAGATAAAAACAACAACATTGCCATCATCAGATTCCTTATTTACTCAAGGTGACATAGCGATCAAGTAATCTCAAACTGTGAGAGGCAGACGAATCGATTCGAGTTCTTTAACCATGCATGGTGAACCTAGCCCCACGACATCCGCGCACCCGGAGGTCGCTTCCTGTGTCGGCCTTCCCCATCGATCCCCTAACCCGTGTCGGGCCCATTTCCTTTGGTGCAAGGTTCCACAGACCCGGTCTCTGTTGTTCTGTGATCACGCTTTGCCACCACGTGCGACAACCAGCAGGGGAAACTCCGTTCCAAGAACAATGGGGCGACCGCTCACGTCTAGGTTCAATCAGGTACTAGGCTTCCTCATCCCATACTAAGTATGAGGCTAGTACTTTCAAACACTTGATCACGAACACCACCACTGTCGGGCCTTAGCAAGTTTTCATAGACAGACGGGGCGTCCATCCGACCACCAAAGTGTTACCAACCCTGCCCCGTCCATCGTCCTTATAGTTGTAACAGGAGAGTAAACATGCAACTTCTACAACTCGCGAGTGACAGGAGATCACTCGGCTTTTACCGTTTCCTATTTAAGCAATGCAGCTACTCGGTCCAACAGCTAGTGCTCATATCAAGGGTTACTCAGTCATGTATCTAGGGTTTCACACAACTCCTAACGTAAATGCACAAACATGCTATTCGGAAGGCATGTGCAAGTTTGGCAAAAACACGTAGGATTTTCATGCATCCGGGGCTTGCCTGCAAACAAAGAGGGCGGAAACTGCTCGACTTCGGGGGCGGCTTCGACTTCAGCGGGCAGGAACTCGGCTACAGCTTCTTCTTCGGGCACCGGGTGCAGCTCGTAGAAGCCGTCAGCGAGATGCAACTCTACACGAATGCAATGCAGGGGTTAGCTTAAACGTTTAAGTCGACGGCAACACTGGCTCTCCTGAGCTCAGAAACTCGCGACAAGGAGCAGGAGGTTAAGGCTGTTTGAGAGAGCTGATGGTGATCATGATGTAAGGGCAGGAAGGAAGCTAGTGGTCTGATCCTTGAACTAGAGGATGTGATAACTGGGATCCTCAGACGAAGGCGCTGAAGGGTTCCCACGTTTTACACTTACACCCTCAAGTTGAAGAAAAGATCACAGCCAGACCCTCGGGTGAGGCGGACAAGGGTCGGCGAACAGGCAGGGTCGGACGAGACGGAACTGGGGTCGGGCGGATAGGAGGGGTCGGTCGAGGCGGACTTAGGGTCGGCACTCACCTTCTTCCTGAAAGGAAAGCTTGGGGTCGGGAAGAGGCAGACTTGGGCGCGGAACTAAAGCTTCGATCAGGGACTAAGATTGGCGATACTCCGGCGGCGGCGCTGCTTCTTGCGGATCACAAGAGAGCTCTACGCAGCACAAGGAGCACGCTGCTGGTGACTTGGTTGAACTGAGAAGGAACTGGGAGAAGAACTTCTCAAGAACTGGGTGGGTGGCACGAGAAGCTTGAGCAGGGAGCTAGAGGAAACTAAGGGCAACAAAGGCGGAGGGAACTCCGGGGATGGGGGCATTCCTTTTATAGCTGCTGGAGCAGAGGAACGGGAACGTCGCGGAGAGAGAGAAGGGGAGCGGCGCGAAGGCCGGGGAAAAGCAATGGAGTGCTCTGCCGTGGCGGCGATTGAGCAAACCCGGCGGTGCTGCAGAACTCCGGGGGTGACGCCAGCGATCATTGCGCTACTTCGTCAGGGCGGCGTAGGCGCGGGTAGACCGGTGGTTGGGATTTGGCGGAGAGCGGGTGTCGCCGTGCGGAAGAAGTGACAGAAGCGACCGGTTAAACGGCGCTAGAATCAAGGGCGCACAGGTGGGAGAACAAGCGGACGCGGTGCGGGGGAGAGCGCGGAACAACAGATTGTCGGGCGGCTTCTGACCAAGCGGGGAAAGGGACTGTCGCGGCCGCGGTCGGGGTTGGCGGTTGGGGAATCGTCGTGTAGCGACGACCGGGCGGCGCAACTGTTGCTGGAAAGGACGGAAAAGACGGGCGACATCGGTCTCCGGGGCCGGGATCCAGTATCGCGATGATGGGCGCGGGAGACGAGGGTCTGCAGAGGGCTTCCGCTGCCATTGGGGAAAAGGGCGCGGGACCCAACTCTGTTCCTCGCCAGAGACAAAACCGGGCGATGGCGTCGGAGAAGACGAGCCACGCGGCAGGAAAACTCTGAGGCGGCCATGCAACTCGAGTGCGGCTGGTGCGGGGGATCTGGAAAAGATCTCACGGGTCCACCGGGGAAAAAGATCGGACGGGTGAGGAGGATCAGCAGGATCCGACGGAGGGCTGAACTCGCCAGGGTCGGGAAAAAGGAACGAACGGTAGGGGTCGGATCTCAGGGGTCGGAACTGGCGGAAGACTGAGCACTTAGGTGCGGTCAACAGAGCAACTGACTGAGGTTAAGGGCTGAGATCAACTTAACTGGGAAAGATTAGGGGTCGGTCATTACAGCGAGCCACCGGGTTTAGTCCTGACGACTGCAGCTACTAGATCTAGATCTGACGGACCGGATCAGATCTGACCCAATCCATACCAGTCAACCCCCACATCGCGCCGTGTGTTTTGCTAAAGAGTCCCTGACTTTCATGGTTTTTGCACCCGCGGCTCAGCGCAGTTCAAAAGTAATTAGATTTAGATCCCTTTTCTTCTATTTTAACCCCTAAGTTTTTGCAAAATAGTGCTCGCCATCCTAGCCTTGCTCTTTTGCATGTTAAACCTTCGGTTTATATGCGTATTTATGTTTTAGTCCTCGATTTCTTCAAGTTTAGCCTCTGGATGTCTAGTTTTCTTGCAGATACACCCTTACACCTTGTTTAGTTCATATCTTTAACGTTTTAGATCCATTTTTAGCATTTCTTGCGTCTACGAGTTCTTCTTAATGCATAGATTAATTTTATGATCTTGTTTTTCTCTGTTGCTACTGTTTGGTTACTGTTTTCTTATTTTATTCTATTATTTGCTTGTATGTGCTCGTGTGATGCGTATAGAAGGACCGTGGTTCAAGAGATTCAAAGGTCAAGACTTTGAAGACTACGAGCAATCGGAGCAAGTCCAAGAAGGCAAGTCGTGCCCTTGATCACAACTTGATCCTATGAAACTTTTACTTTCATGTTCAATACACATATGTTGTGCACGTCAAGTTCCTAAACATGATGAGTCCTATCTAAGGTGTGCCTAGTTTTATTCCCTGTACCTTGATCAACCTAGGTTATTTTAATGTTGGGTAGTTCTTACTTAGTTGCTCAACTTGGTTATGGTGGTATTAATGAACTCAATGATTAAACTTATTTTATTTATGCTATACCTTTCATTAATACAGGATCACCATGCTTAATTGGAACATGGAGCGACCACCCAGGAAAACAGTAGAACCACAAGAACTATATGGCTCTGGTTTTAACTAATTAAATAGAAACTCTAGTTCGTGGTAGCTTTACCTGAAAGGGGGAAGAGTAGGAGACAACAGTTGGTGTATAACCCAGCCCTCTAATTGATCTGCTCTATCGTAGCTTCGCAGTTGGAGAGAGGTTTATGCATTGCGCTGATGATGAAACCTTAGCAAGCTATCCTTACTAGGGAATCTTTGTAAAAGCCTCGTAGTGTCCCTATGCAATCACACCTCGGAAGTGTGGTATTGTGCCTGGCCCACACAGCATGGTTGGATCTAAAATTCTTTTGAACTTTTACACGATTTGTGGATAAAGATGTGCAACCTCTGCAGAGTGTAAAATTGATCGATCAGCTGTACTCACGGTAAGAGCGGTTTGGACCCTCACATCATTAAATTATCGGAAGTCAAGTTAAATTGTTGTTATTTATTTCAGTTATCTTTATTTATGTTCATGTTTAACGCTTATACTTAGTAAATGCTAATAAAACTTGACCAACCAATTAAAATGCTGAGTTGCTATTAAACTATAGCCTATCCTTAAATGACCTTACACTAGACATTCCTCACGCTTATTGAGTACCAACCATAAGTGTACTCACCCTTCCTAAAACCGCTGCTCAGAACCGGTCAACTTTAAAGAGGTTCTTGAGTTCTAAGCTTACGTGTTTCCCAGTCAGCTGCCCGTGGAGTCGCTGTTTTCGTTGAAGATCCGTTGCAACAATAAATACTCTTTTTCTATTCGGTTTAAAAAGACTATCGGGGTCATGTAATAATTTACATACTCTCCCTTACGATTATGGCACTATCTTTGATATTACTGAATTCGTCGCATGTGTAATTGATCTAGGCATACCGTGTGACAACCAACATTCCGCGTGCACGTCCCTTTGGAGTTTTCACGCATTCTCTCCCTGAAAAGTATGTACAACCCTGAACGAACAATCACATCCGCTATTAACTGTCTTTGACTGACATGGTAGCAAGAGGACACGCATACATTCTGACATCCACATGGAAAGCGCAGGGTCATTCTGAAGCGCCACACAAAATTCCTCATAGCGGACAGATAAGATTCTGACATTGTCACGAACTCTGCATTTCAATCAGGGCGAACACAAAACAGAAGCACATCGACGCCGGAACAAGCACACACGAGCGAACAAGACGCCACGACCCACTATGACCACGAGTGATCCACGGTCCGGCCAGCTTCCACATCCGATTCCTGGCCTTCCAGGACCCGAGCAAGCAGGGCAAGCAGCGAACGCTCTCTCTCCTTTGGAGACGGCGGCTGCTTGGTACCTGGGCAAGCTCCTGAACTCTGCTCACAAATCACAACAAAAAACTACTAGCATCACACACTTCCGATGCATATGCATCAGCATACACTAGCTATACTACGATCAGGCTAAGCTGCCTGCATACAGAAAAACAGCTGCGATCCATCCAATAGGACAGGATTCCTGCCTGGCTGCCTGCCAAGTGGGCCACATGCCTTTGCGGGCCCACATGGCAGTGTCCGTCCGGGGCCGATAAAACGTGGGCCCACGGGCGCCGCGCCCACTCCGGCGGCGGCCTCCTCCCCTTTCTTCTAGAGGGACGGCTCGAAGTTGAGGCGCGAGGTGTAGGTGGCCTTGGGCGTCCAGTTCCTGGGGATGACGTCCCGGGCCGTGAGCGTCTTCTTGGCGGACAGCGTGGCCAGCCTCACGGAGAAGGGCCCCACGAGCGGGCCCCGCACCAGGCACCACGTGGCCCCCCACACGTGCTTCATGTCCAGCCACTCCACCGAGTTGGCCTGCAAGAAACCATGGCAAATTGGCAGGGTGAATGTAAGAGAGCAGTCAGCAGCTGTAGTAGGTATGATAGTATCTCTGCATTGTTCAGCTCGAGTTGTTACTGTAAATGTAAACCCACTAGGCAAAGCAGGCAGCATCTAAGCTTTACAAGGCAACAAAAAAGCAACAGCATGGTTGGCATGGGATCCCTTGGCATCTTTGGATTCCCCAGCCCACAAGGCCACGAGCGTGCGCAGGATGGCTGTCAGGCTTCACTTAACGACCACTGTGAAAGCACTCACTAGCGCAACACAAAAGGACGGCAAGCGTGAAAGAGACCAATCAGTGCAAGTGCCATGGGTTCTTTATGGGGTGTTTGGATGGTCTAAACTTTAGCAGTGTCATATCGGATGTTTGATGCTAATTAGAGGACTAAATATAAGCTAATTATAAAACTAATTGCAGAACCTTGTGCTAATTCGCGAGACAAATCTATTAAGTCTAATTAATCCATCATTAGCAAATGGTTACTGTAGCACTATATTATCAAATCATGGACTAATTAGGCTTAATAGATTTGTCTCGCGAATTAGACTCCATCTGTGCAATTAGTTTCGTAATTAGCCTATGTTTAATATTCCTAATTAGCATCCAAACATCCGATGTAACAGGTGCTAAGTTTTGGTGGGGTGTATCCAAACACCCCCTTAGTCTTCGTGGCCGTCTTACTTAGGAGGGACAGGGGTGAAGAAACAGCATCATGGGGCCAAGCACACCAGTGGGTTACAACTTACAGGAGGAAAGGCGAGTGATTCGTCGTCGATGCAGCAACAACATCGGCCAGGGCTCACGTGCCGCTTTTCCAACACATTCAGAACGGGAATCATTCGGCAAAGAAGATCGTGTAGATGTGTGTGTCTTTATGCAAAGCTTTGACTAGGGTTTGTGTGGTAGACAGCGCGAGAAAGTAGAAGCACTAGCACGCCTTCTTGCCTGTGGTTTTCCCTGTTCGAGATAAGGAGCTGCCTTTTTGGTGTGTAAATGTAACCTTAGATTGGGTAAACAATGGGTGGAGATTTTAACTGCCAGGACTTTTGGCCTCACTTCTTCAGGTTGATCTACATGGACAGGGTAGAAAGAACCCAAACAACAGTGGCAATGCTAGCTAGAGTACTAAAAGCAAAGCAACGCTACACCACGCGTGTCTCCAACATGCTCGGTATGGCAATGCGGCTGTGGGGGCCCTGTCTTGGTCCGGTGCATCTTGAGGCATGGACCTAACACGAAAGGTTGTTAAGGACAAAGAGATAGCCCCTCCTTTCCCAATCGCTTTGTTTGCGTGCAGTCGCTAGGTAAGGGAAATAGGGCCGTGCAAGAAAGAGAAGAGGCCAAGAAGCGTGCTAGTGCTAGGGTGAGGTCTGAAGAACTCTGAAACTCTGAATCTGTAGGAGGCAAATGCAATGGAAGGAATTCTGCTGGGTTATATACCTGCTTTATCTGCATGGATCCAATGTCGCCTTCGCCGTCCTCGAACTCGACGAGCAGCGAGAGCCAGAAGTTGGTCGAGCCCTCGTTCACACGGAATGCTATGTTCTTCCCGCCGTACTTGCAGGCCGTCCTGGTGTGTATCAGATTATCAGTATATGCACGGACAAACAAACGACGCTGCACCGGTCAGTTTGTGACAGAAAAACGAAACAGGGAATCTCGTAACTGGATTGATCACTTGTCCTTTTCTCTCTCCGAAGAGAGTGATCAGGAGATGTTCAAAGCGATTAAGGGGGTGTTTGGCTCACGGAGGCTAAACTTTAGTCCTGTCACATCATCGGATGTTTAGATACTAATTAGGAGTATTAAACATAATCTAATTACAAAATTGGATGTTTAGACACTAATTAGGAGTATTAAATATAGTCTAATTATAAAACTAATTAGGAGACTAATTCGTGAGACTAATGACACACTGACTGAGTTACGTCAGGCTCAGGCATGTTTAACTACTCAGCCGCAGAGCGGAGACTGACAGACAGCTGGGCTGCATTCCCTCCCATTTTAACCCTGGACAATTAAACTCACTGCGCCTCATCGGGCTCATGGTACTACTCCTACAGAGGAAATTCACAGCGCCAGCGTCCAGTCCAGCGATGCTTTCAGACGCCAAGCAACCATTTTTCAGGATGGCATCACGGTTTACGAGACAAGTTGTGTTTCTACCTGTCCGCTGCTATCAGTGCTATGCAATGCAGAGCAGTTGATTCTGAACTGACACCAGTATTCAGGGAGCAGACTGCTGTAACAACAGGGCCGGGGACGGATTGCTCACCTCCTGTAGACGACGTTCAGCTGGCCCCGGTCGCGAAGGCGGCCGCCGGCGCCGGCGACGGCCATCCTGCTGAAGGCGGCGCCGCTGAGGTCGAAGTGCGTGTGGCCGAAGGCGCAGAGCCCGCCGGGGCACTCGTCGGTGACGATCACCGTCACCGCCCGGCGCGAGCAGATGCCCCGGTCCAGGCACTTGACCTTGTAGCAGGCGCCGCAGCCCTCGCCGTCCTTGAACAGCACGGGGCTCACCGACCCCACCCGCGCCTTCATCGGCACCACGTCCACCAGCGTCCCGTACCCGCACGCGCCGCCTGGAAGGAAACCAAACGGATGCCGTTAAAGCCACTACTGGCAATTGTTTGTTAAGCTAATCACGATGTCAGTGGCAGAAAAATACTCCGTGTTACGGAGGGAACAGCCGGGGGGCAGAGCATCGGGGTGTAAGACTGCAAGTTCCCGTGAACAGAGCCCTGTGATGGACAAGTCGCGGCTCACGGGTGTGCCAACTGTTCCGTTGCGAGACGGGTCAACATACAGGACGACAAAACTGAAGGTCATCTACCGTGAACCACGTACCGCCAGTACAGTGCCCACTGCCCAGGACGGTGTAAATGCTAGCAGTAACAGCGAGCTCAGGGTATTAACTGTTGCCGGATTAACTTCTACTTATGGTAGAATCAAAGGTTACCAGCAGTGTCGGTGGAGACTGACCGTGGCAGGGAGTGTTCATGTCGCAAGGATTTCAGCAACGGCACCGGTAACGGCATGGAATGGACCTGCTGCAAGGTCGCCGGATGCTGGCGCGAATCGTAAAGCGACGGAGCGCCTGGCCGCTTGACAAGTGTGCCGGGACCCGGACGGGGCCCACCGAATTTCGCTCCGGGATTCATGGGATCCGCAGAGGTCCCCCGCCAAAAAAAAAAGTGGCAACAGGAGGAATTGTTCGTCTTCTTTTACTACCCCAAAGGAAAACATTTTTCTTCTACCTGCGGTAAAGAAAATTCTGCCGGCTGATGCTAACCTGACGGCCAGTGCTGAACAATCTACTCGGCGAACGAATGTTTGGATACCATGTGCTAAACTTTAGCAGTGCCACATCGGATGATAATTAGGAGGACTAAATATAAGCAAATTATAAAATTAATTGCAAATCCCTATACTAATTCGCAAGATGAATCTATTAAACCTAATTAATTCATCATTAGCAAATGGTTACTGTAGCACCGCATTATCAAATCATGGACTAATTAGGTTTAATAGAATCGTCTCGCAAATTAGACTCCATCTGTGCAATTAGTTTTATAATTAACTTATGTTTAATACTTCTAATTAGCATCAAACATCCGACGTGACAGGTGCTGAACTTTAGCCGGGTATCCAAACGGGGCAGTAAGAAAGACAAGCGGTGTTGCTGTATACTGGTAGCACTCTCCGAAGCACAGGTTCTGAGTATTTTGCTCGTATGGTAAATTGGTAATGGTATGCTACCACTGTGTGTCTGTGTGCTCCCAGTAATAAATGGCTAGGGAAGACCGGTGCAATGTGCTGGTGTGGAGCCGAGAAGAGAGCGCTTACCGTCGCTGCCGTCGCCCTCGGCGTCGCCGTACCACGTCGCGGTGGCCGGCCGCCACTCCATGTCCAGGTCCGCCGCCTTCCCCGCCGCGGCCGACGACTTCCCGCCGCCGAACAGCAATGCGGCGGAGACGGGAGGCGCCGGCGCCAGAATGCAGAGCAGGAAGAGGGCGAGGGAGCGCGAGGGAGCCATGGAGGGGGTCGGATTGGTTCCTCGCCCCCCTTCTTCCCACCTGCGCGGCTGCGCCCTTCCCTTGCTTGCTGGACTGGTGGAGTAGTGGTAGTGGTACTGCGGCTGCTCGGAGCCTCGGAGGGCTGGAGGTACTTGGTAGGCTTCTTTTCTGGGGGCTCGCTCTTTTATGGCTTCGAGAAATCCCCAGCCCCAATGCTCAGTCAGAGCTCAGACCCCAGAGGTGCTCGGCTGGCTGGGCAGGGCTGGCCTCGCTAGAGATAAGCTATCTGCTCTGTAGTCTGTACAAATGGCAACACGGGCATGGGCGGCAGGGCAATGAGGAATTGAGGATTGAGGAGTGCAGGAGTGGTGTAGTGTACCGGACAGCAAGACCGGAATGGTGAATGGTGTCTGATTTATAAGGGAGAAGCTGTAGCACGTAGGTGAAAGAAATCAGTAACAAGCATTGTGCAGTGTGTTGAATGTTGCTGGGTAGTGGAAGTGGAGCCCTTCTTGCTGCTCTGTCCCTCAGTCCCTGACTGTTGGCCGTAACAGCGAGGTGGTTAACTGTTGAAGCAAAAGGGAACGAACACTTGTGTTATCGCAGCAGGACGATTTAGGACCGCGACTAGATTGTGCAGGTAGGAGGATGTTGGTTTAGTTTTCTTTTTGTGCATGGTAAAGCAGTTAAACTAAGCTGCAATTTGCAAGCATGGCCAAATGGCGTTCCTCCTCTCTCCCACTTCTGCCGCGCGCCTGGCCCTCTCGCCCCATCCCCCATGTGCGGCCGCGGCGGGGCGGGCCTCGGGCCTGGGAAGACCGTTGACGTTTGCGCCCACCCCCCGCCCCGGCTCGCTTGACCGTTGCCGTTGCACAGGGACAAAAGCTCTAGGAAGCCCACGGGCACCGGAGGCAATGCGCACCTACCAGCTCCAACGGAAAGACTGCGCCCAGTCCCAGATGCCCGGTCACGTGGTGGCGACTGGCGAGTGGCGACCCGGGAGTGGGATCCCGGTGGCTCGGTGTGGGCTGGTCGTTAGGTTTGGCAGCCTTTGCTGTTGTTTCGAGTCCCACTGTTCCGGAGAGCCTGGAGCGAGGGGATCGAGTCATGAACTCGATGGAACTCCCGAGCCATCTGTCTGGAATCTGAATTCTGAACGCCAACGCCGGCGAAGAAATCACTCGTCGGTGTTAACCACGCCGTGGGCGCAAGTGCAATGCATCATTATTGCGTGTTCTCACAAGGCACAAGGCAGTAGTATCGTTCGATTGCACACTCGCTCGCCTGTTGTTATAGCAGCAGAGCACTCAATCACTGGTGCTGCCAACAATTTTTTTAGAGTAATCTTGTGCTGTCAATATACGAGCTGTAGCTTTGTTAAGCACCGTTTGGATCCGATTATGAATTCTAAACATCTGAATTTTGGATGGATTTTCAAAATCTGGATGGAGTTGTTTGGATCCGTAGATTCCAGAATTTGATTTTATGACTTTTCTTGCATACATGACTTTTTTGGTCTTGCCACCATTTCATAGCTAACATGTTGCTCAATATCAGACGAGCGGTGAAATAGTAATTTCCATGTGTAGAAGTTGGTGGAATCAAACCTTTAGCAGATTCTGGACTTCATAGAATCAGCCACTCCAAATTCTACATTCAGACAATCTGCCACGCTACAAACGGGCCCTTAGGGCAGTCCCAATGGAACATTGATGATAGTTTCTATCCCTCTTAATTGTCATGCCAACTAAGCAATTTGCTGATGTGGCAGTAGATTTATTATGGAGAGAGAGAAACCATTTCTTAGAGAGGAAACCAAGTCCTCACGCGCACCAATGAGCCAAGAAACCAGCGATTCTGCATTGGGGAGACCCAAGTAGTTTCTTCTTAATTACTGCAGGATCCTTTGCGCTTGCACCGCTGCTACCCATCACTCGAGCTCCTTTATATGATGCACAGAGGATCTGGTACTAGAAGGGAGAATGATTGGTTGGATTTTTATTTAGACTCTAGATAAAAAGTTGCATTGTGAAGGATGATTTCTTGATACAATATCCTAGATTATGAAAACTAGGTTGATTTCTTCCATTGGGACTGCCCTTAGGATCGAAGCGACTTTGCGGAGCCAAAGGGTACAGGCATGCCCCCCAACAGATTCTGTGTTTTCCTCGTCCAGCTCAAGATGAACCTCCACGTGGAAAGCCTTCCTGCATCGCGGCGGCCTGTCACAGGCACGTCTACGTCTATACGGTGTACCACCCGTCGTCCGTGGTACCTGTGCGCACCGTGTGTTCTGAGTTTCTGACCCTGGATTGTGGAAAGTGGCAGTAAACGATGAGTCATGAGTGCTTTTTCTAGGCTTCCGCCTTCCGGGTTCCAGCTACAGCTACAGGGGCGAGGCTGCGATCCTAGAGAGACCTGAACTCTGATCCTGTGCCCCCTGTTGCTGTTGCAGCGTTTCCTCGTTTCATCTCGGGCATCGCGTAAACAAAACATAAGGATCTGGCGCATCTCGAGAAATGGCCGGACGCCGGAGTGCCGGGGGCGCGGCGGCAAGCGGCATGCCAGCGGCGATCATGGCCGCACGGCGGTCGATGGTCAAAGCGTAGTTGGAGACCGTACCAAAGAAAAAGCACAGCGCGGCCGGGACAAATAGACGGGAGTGGAGGAGCTTCTTCATGCGCTTTCCGGTGATGCTTGGGACATACGAGAACACTTCCTATACTCCCACGAATTCACGTACTAAATATGAATGGAAGGAACAAGCACGCATCTATCATCATACAGAAATTAAGTTACAATGATGCTTGTGCGAGGAGAACAAAAATGAAATCAGCTTCGAAACAATAACGGGTTGCGGGTAACAAAGAAACAGTACAACCCGCACTATTCATAGGCTGTCTCTCTCTTTTTTTTTTTCTAATTGCACAAAAATTTGTTCAACAACAAATTACATGCACATGGATCCTTGCATCATCTATGCATACATATTTTTTTTGTTATTTTTTTACGTACTATTTTGGTATTTTTTTTTTGTGGGAGCACCGGAGCACCTTGACTTCTCTCGGGGACATATGGGCGTTCGTTTTTTCCTCTTGCCTCGAGAGACAGCAACGATTAGGGCTAGACAAAAACCTCGCGACTCGTTAGCTCGCTCGGCTCGGCACCAGCTCAGCTCATTATGAGCTTGATTGGTCTAGTTTGAAAATTTGCCATGCCAAATCTAGGGCACGCCAAAACGTGAGTACGATAAAATTCTTTTTTTGCCAAAACCTGAGCAGAATCTTTAGGATATCACTTCATTGCGTGCCAACCAAATAAGTGCCAAAATTAATGGGCTTACCCTACTTGGCTGGGCAAATTGGCTCTATATTTTCCTACCAAGCTGAGCTGACAATTTAGCTCGTTATTAGTATAACGAGTGAGTTCCAGCTGACTCATGAGCCGCTCACGAGCTAAACGAGCCAAAAAATTATCAGCGCGGAGTAAGCTACGCACGGCAGCCCAATGGCCCAATAAACCAACCGTAAGGCTGCCGTCTCCATCCCCATCGCCAGTTCACTTGACTCCCCTCCCCTGTCTCGCCGTCTCGGTCTCTCCGCACCGCCGCCACACCCGCGCCGCTCCACTCCCTCCGTTCGTCGGCGGCTCCACCTGGCCACTTCCGCCCTCCACGGCTACGGCTTCTCCAGGGGCCTCTCCTTCGGTGGATTCGCGAGGCAAAGAGGCCATCGCTGTCATATTTGTGTAAGAAATTGCTAGGCGCTGGATTTTGGATATGAATCCCATATGTATGCTTTGTTTTTTTATATATTTCTTCCCAATTGCTTGCTCGGTTCGTTCAGTTGTGTGGTTGTGTTTTGTGAGTTCTTAACATCTCTGTGAATTTGACGGGTCATTGCTAGTTTGCTTCAATCCTCCATCTACCTCAAATTTGGTTGCGAGGTCTTAACTTGTGGAAATATAATTTCTTCCTATTTATTCTACATAATCCTTAAATTCTCGAACTTCGGTTGCCTGAGTTACACCCACATACTTGAAGTCCGAACTTGTGTGAACGGAGTTATTTGTTTCCTGAATTTGACTGTCATCTCGCGAGCTCAAACGAGCTGGCTCGAGCACATAGCGAGCCGAGCCGAGCTGGTATTTCTGCTCGTTTTGCTAACGAGCCGAGCCAGCTCATTAATTTAGCGAGCCGAGCTGGCTCCACATCCCCCTAGCAACGATATCCGGCAATCGAGCTGTTTCTTGGTGGTCAATAGCAAGGACCAAGGTAAATTAGGTTTTCGTGCATATATATGGTGAAAACTGCAAGGCCACTGCTCTTGTTTTTTCTACCCCTAAGGGTTCGTTCGGTCAGTTAGGATTGGACTTAGAAATATCTATAAAGATTATACAAATTAGTAAATCATTTCAATCAGGAATCGTTTCGGGAACTCATTCCAGAGTAACCGAACGAGCCCTAACTCTTATTTAGGAACACTCAAAAGCCTCAGCATTTCTATCCGGAGACAGAAAAGTGAGGACTCAGGGCGTTTTGACTCGTCACGAATTTCTTTTACAGGACAGTTTACCTAAGGTTCACACAGAATTCAAGGCGCACCCAGTAGGCCAGTACCCTGCTCCTTTTTCCCCACTAGAATCTTAATTCTATACACGCATGTATTGAGTATCGGTACGATGATAGCCCTGCAAATAGTTTGGGCTGAAATAACTAGTTTGGGCTAAAATAACTTTAACAGTTTGGATTTTACTTTGGACTTACTTAGCCTAAAATAACTTTAACAGTTTGGATTTTACTTTGGGCTTACTTAGCCTAGGTGCTAATGGGCTAACGCTACTAACAAATTCACTAAGTTTGGACTTCACCTCCCTGGCAGTTTGATGTGGTGTGGTGAGGGATAGTTAGAGTTTGTTTGGCAACAAGGTGTTAAAGTTTAACACCCGTCACATCGAATGTTTGGATGCTAATTAGGAGTATTAAACATAGACTAATTATAAAACTAATTGCACAGATGGAGTCTAATTCGCGAGATGAATCTATTAAGCCTAATTAGTCCATGATTTGACAATGTGGTGCTACAGTAACCATTTGCTATGATGGATTAATTAGGTTTAATAGATTCATCTCGCGAATTAGCACATGGTTCTGCAATTAGTTTTATAATTAGCTCATGTTTAGTTCTCCTAATTAGCACCGAGCATCCGATGTAACACTGTTAAAGTTTAACACCTCGTATCCAAACACCCCTTAGAGTTTTAATGGGTTGTACCCATGGATGGACCGTGCGTCGTGGTCGTCACACAGGCCGGTAGCGAGTCTGCGAGTAGCTAGCGAGCACCGAGCAGTCACCTGAGTCACCACGCGCCCGACCCACCTCCCATCGCATCCTCTCACCTCGCCTCCCTTTCCCTGCCCCCACCGCCACGCGCCCGACCCACCTCCGCCTCGCCTGCACCGCCGCAACACCACCATCTCACCCGCAGGCTGCAGCCAACGCCACCACACCTGGCCTCCCTCCCGATCCAGACTCCTCCATGGCCGGCGGAGGGACGAGCTCTCCATGAAGCGGCGGCCGAGATGTTCAAGAATCCGGCCTTCGGGATCTACCTCATAGGCGAGGCCGCCTACAACCGCGTCCATCGTTCCTCCAGCGACCACCACCACTAGACGGCCGGTCGGGATCCGTGGCTCCAAGGTAAATCCCCCACCCGCTTCCCTATTTCTTGTGGCAATGGTTTCGTGGTTGACAAGAGATCATGAAAAGTGTTTCTTGGTTATATCCTGCTTGCTCAATTTCTTGTGGCATTAATGGTTCGATTTTTTGCAAATCGGTTCACTGTTTATTTTATTAAGCTTGCTGGATAACTTGCTTATTTTGTGCTCTGGATTGGTGGCTCAGTATGTCTCATGGATTTTTGTTCGATAGCAGGAAGTGGATGTACCTTCCCCATATCAGTATAACCTTTTGCAGAATTCGTGCTCTCAGTGGTTTCCTTCTCTATCTGTACTTTCAAGCCGTCAATAACCTGCTTATTTCTTGTAATGTGATTGGATTAAAATTGCAGGTTTCTTGACTTTAGGGTGAGATTCATAACATGCCTCTCCACAAGCAAACTATTGCTGATTTTAGGTTAATTGATCAGCTTATGACAATATTTTTGTCCTAGATCATGGTTGATTGTGAACTACTTTGATGAAAACACATGCTTGAAAAGTTGGTGGGAAGCTTGATATACCGTACAATGCTACTGGTTTATTTTCAGTCTGAGTGAACTACGGGGGCGTTTGGTTCCTCGAGCTAAAGTTTAGGCTGTGTCACATCCAATATTCGGAGACTAATTAGGAGGACTAAATATGAGTTAATTATAAAACTAATTGCACATGTGGAGGCTAAATCTATTAAGCCTGATGGATTAATTAGGCTTAATAGATTCGTCTCGCCGTTTAGCCTCCATCCGTGCAATGGGTTTTGTAAATAGTCTATGTTTAATACTCCTAATTAGTATTTAAACATTCGATGTGACGGGGCTAAAGTTTAGCCATTGGAACCAAACGTTTGAGTGTCATTGTGAACATCCTTCTACCCTGGAACCTTAAAAGAACAGCTACTGACTGCTATCTGGGACTTAGGTTTGATGAATGCCAAAACTTCTCCAGGGATATGCTTTATTGCCATATTTCCTACTAATTGGTATTAAGCAGAAGATCTTACTGTATGTTTTCCTTGAACTTTCTTTAATCAGTGTAGTCAGAACTAACCCAACTACCTGGAAATAGCTGCAGAATTTATTCTATTGTGGTTTGCTAGAGTATCTCATCCTAGTATGCATTGTTATAACTGAATATCTTGTTTCCTTATTTCTTTCCATAGGATCCTCGTAGAATATGGACAGTTTTCTAGCATTGTTGGATTTTAATCTTTTTAGAGGAATCTCTGTCTGAAACAGCAGTCTTAGAGGATTTTAATCTACGAAACACGGATACTCCACCCGGACGTGGCGTATCCACGTATCCCCGATTAAATGGGCCGAAAACTTCGGATCGGAAACGTTTCCGCGCCTGGATTCGGCCCAGCCGGCCCAACATCACAGCACATCCCACCTCCTGCCCTACTCCCGTGACCCGTCGGGCGTCGGCTCTCCCACGCGCAGCCGCCCCACGCAGCGCATCGCCGCATCCTCCCGCTCGACCTGACGGCTGACGCAGCGCCTCCGCCTCTCGTCGGCCGCCGTCCGCTGGCCGCCGTCCGTGAGGCCGCCTCCTGCCAGCCTCCGTCCGCCTCCCGCCGGCCGCAGGCTGCCTCCCGTCGGCCTCCGTCCGCCCGTGATTACTCCCGTCGGCCTCCGGCGTAAGGAGCCCCAGCCCCTGTTCAGGTGCGTGACTTCCTCTGATAGTGGTAGTGCAGGCCTCCCGTGAACCGTGAGTTCCTCCCAGTAATGGTAGCATAGCATCCGTAAAGTGCATAGAGATTTACATTTTCTGTGTAGTGTATCCAGGCAATTTGGAAGTATAATCCATAGTCTACAGAATAAGGGCCCATGCAAGCATGGATGGTGGATTAAGTTCAGGGGCAGTGTGATCTTTATAATGTTGGCTATTGCACAGTTGTTGATTATCCTTTCTTTTCAATACTTAACTGGTTCAAATACAATTGCTTGGAGAATAGTAGCATATAGATTGCAAGTAGGAGGTAACGTGATGATAATTGGCCAATCTCCAGAATCTGGATATGAGTTTATATTGATTGATTGCAGTCCCAGGCTCCCATCCTCTCCTAAATTAGAACCTGCTATCATGTTATTCTCAGTGCAATAGACCTTAAATGTCTCTATGTTGAATTTGAACATCTATTTTGCAATTTAATATGCATTGTTATTTATTTATTAAAAAAATAGTTAAAATGTATCCGCGTATCAGGTTGTTTAAGAAATTGCCGTATCCGCGTATCCGTATCCTTCCGATACCGATACGCGTATCCGTATCCGTGCTGCATAGATTTTAATCTTCTTAGAGGAATCTTGATGGACCAATTATTGTGAGCAGAGTTCCTTCTGCCTGACGGATTTGGTCTCCTCTGTCTTTGATTTGGTCTGAAACAGGAGTCGTTGTTGATAAATTTTGACAGGAGCCATCTATATTTCATCGTTTCAGTTCCTTGGCCAGAACATCATATTTTGTGACAGTTCTGTACTTCTAATTCTAGCATTGTTGGATTTTAATCTTCTTAGAGGAATCTCTGTCTGAAACAGGAGTCTGAAACAATTCTGTACTTCTAATTCTAGCATTGTTTCAGTTCCTTGGCCAGAACATCATATTTTGTGGCAGTTGTGTGCTCCTGTTCGCCTGGCTGCCTGTGCAATCTTGGATGAAGCTGTGGTGGAAACGATTTCTTAATGGGTTCTTAATGGGTTGTAGCTGCAGTTTGGACAGTGGTTTGTTATATTATTTGCTGTGGGAGGATGATTGGATTGGTGGGGTTTGATTTCTGCGGGTGGAAGACTGGAGTGGGGTGGGTTGCATTTTCTTTGCATGCTAGAATAGATAGGTGTGGTTTTGGTTTGGATGCCAGCCCAGTTAGCAGGGCTATATGATGAGTATTGTGGAGCATGCATACAGGTCCATCTCGCAGCCCACCCAGGTAGCTCAGCGGCCTAGTCAAAGAAACGGCCCAACCCGCAGCCCACCTTCCCAAGCCGCGGTCCCCACAGGCCAGCAGTCCCAGTGTGCGGCGGCGCTCGACAAGCCAGCAGGCAGCAGCCGCTGCGCCGCCCTCGCTAGTCGCAACCTCCTGGTGGCCGCACGCGGCCTCGGGCCCCTAGCTACACCGCCTTCGCTGGTGCACGCGCGCATAGCGGCTGCCGGCCGAAGCCCACACAAGCACAGCTGCAACGGGCCAACGGCAGTTCTCTCCTCTATTTCTGAAAGCTAGAGGCATCCTCGATCCCTGCTCCCCGCTGCCGACCGCCGATCACAGTCCACTGTCGGCTGCTCCCTCCCGCAGGTCGCCTCCGGCGCTACGAGGAAGGCCCACCGGCCACGGACGATCATCATCCTTCCTGTCGGTCTACAGCAGGTCTTCACCTTGTTGTGCTGCTGCTCGCCATACGCCAATCGTGACACCAGTGTGCTGCCATCTTCTGAGGCCCTTGCTAGGTATATTTGATTTGCTTCGGTTTTTTCTTAAATTCAAAATTATGTGATGCTCAAGATTGTGAAGCTTCTATGATCTGGTGCGCTGCTGTCTGCCGAGTTCATTGCTTGATTGCAGTCTAGGAATTGTTTCATTGCAAATTAGCCATAGTTTTGATTTGTCATAAATTAGGACATAAGTACGCTCTATTTCAGGAACTGGCATTGGAACACAAATGATATTTCGGAAAATTGCATATGATATGAGAATATTGAAGATTAATACTGGGCTGCTGATACTGATATTAGAACGATAGACTGGCTACAATGCTTGCTGGTACTGATATTAGTCCTGCATTCTGAATAGGACTGAAGAGTCTTATTGGTCGTCCAAGTCCACTTGGAGATGTCAGAAGAACTTGACAAAGATAAGAAAATTGGGGAAGAGGAGGAGGAGGAGGAAGTGGAGTATGTATTGCTAGAGTTGGGCGATTGTCTTTATTCAGACATATCACCAGATGCTCCATTTGTACTCTCTGTAAGTTGCTCCTTCTCTGGATCTACAACTCTGCCCAATTAACTTGTTCTGTACCATGTTCTTCCACTTTTTCGATATCTTGGCTCATAACTACCTCTTGAGTTTCTAGTTGTTTCCTTTACGTTAGATTACTAAGTTGTGGGAATCATGATTTTCAGGGTTTGGATACGATGACGCCTACCTTAGTAGTAGGTGATGATCTGAAGATGGTAAGTCTGTTCTGATTTTGTTTTCTGTACTATGTAGCCCGTATCACGCCTTTGGGTTGTGGACGTAGCAGGTGCTGTAGATCCATTGTGCACTAGCTGCATAGGGTGATTGTCAGTATTTTTGCATGTTCATAAACATAAAATCTAATTTATTAAGTTTTGAACTTTAGATCAAGTCGTTGCATACCTCCAGTTTGTTTGTTTTTTCTTTGCCACTCTTACAGATCAAAATCAATTACTTGTTCAATTGTTGTCAAGAATAATCTCGTAGCTGTACCTTATGCCATTGAAAGCTTTAGCAGGACAAGATGGAAGCAAAATGTATTTGACACCCATAATTTAGTTATAGTTCCTTTAGTACCAAATGCATCTTGTACTGATTAGCTGATTTTGTCGCTGGTGATGGCAACTTACTTCGTTAGGCTGCATTGGTGTCCCTTTCTGTGTGCTAATGGTTTTCTTCTTTACAAAAAAAAAACTTGAAAATCCCCAACTTGTACCATTGACTTTCAATGTCTAATCTGCCTATTGCGTGTTCTAGTGCTAATGCCAATGCATTGTTTTACAGATTGGAGAATATGAAGAAACTGTTGGCACATGTTATCTATTCTCTGAAAGTGGTAAGTTACATTGAAACTCCTCTAGTGTTTGGCAAATATTTCGTCGCGGGTTGTTAAATTTTGCAGAAAGAATCTGATACCATGTGGGTAGGCTGCTGTTGTTTCATGAAGATTTCAGATATTTTATGTCATGGTTTGCACTTAATACACCCCCTCGTGTGGGTATCATCAAACAAGTGAATATACTTTTCACGTGTATGTACTGACTTTGTCGGTCATGCAGTAAATAATGTCAACTCATGCAGTTCTTTGGGAACCTCATTTCCACAGAGTCTGAGAAACTCCACTGTTTGACCTAATGCAGTTCTTCAGTAGATCCATTCACTGTTTTTCCTCTTCTATTGTCAGAAGCTGAACCAAAACCTCCGAGTGATGAGACCACACCTTCCGAAGAAAACATGGACAAACCAGCTAGCAGCAGCAAGGAAGGTTCGTTGAAGGAAGTAAATCATCTTGCCAGCACTCAAAAGATCCTCAAATTTCGGCCAATCAATGCAGAGCATCCTCAGCACAGAGCATAGCAGCACAAGGACAAGGAAATCTGAAACCAAAAAAACTTGTAGCTGCCATTTTCTTCTTCAATGCCTTCAGTGTACAGTAAGGTGATCATTGACCCCCCGAACTGGATTGTACACTTGCTGAATTCATCTAGTGGATAGCAACCACTTGATCAATATATTTGCGCTGTCATATCGGTTTGTTGGTCCCTATTGTTTCTCTCTAAGCACTCCCATATCATATCATATCATACATGCATTATGGCAAACAAATCTCTAGGTCTCGAGATTCATCCAAGGCTGCTGAAACAATTGAGGTTTAAGGCACTGGGTCTCTCGGAGCTTGTAAACTCTAGAATGCCATCCTGTACTTTTGTTGAAGGTCATGGCCGTCTCCGATACTTTTGTGCCACTAGCAATTAATCTAAACTGTCCTAGACAAGCTGAATGAAACAGGCTGAATTTCTCTAGTCCAAAACAACCTTGAGACCGGCACATCTGTTGGCAAAGTCTAAGCTGTACCCGTGCCACTTGCAGCATAGAATAAGGAAAAGACGAAGGCCTGCCATGAACGTGGAGGCGACTCTAAAATAAGCTCAAGAGGTCCTTGAGTAACCATTCTTTTTTCGCGATGAAGCGGGGCAAGCAAACGCTAGAGCCAGGCGTGCATTTGGAGCCCTGGTATCAGATCTGAGGAAGAGGGAGATCACACACATGCAGGTCTCACGAACACAGTAGTTGCAGGCGGCAGCTTCTTGACTCCTCTGCCTCTCTGTGTGTCTCTCGCACGCAGCCGGCGAATGGAGTCAGTGAAGATGAGGCCGGCGACGGCGGCGACGAAGCAGGAGTACCGGAGGATGGAGCTCGTCGGCGGGGAAGAGGGGGAGGAACTGGACGAGGCGGAGTGGCTGCACCGTGCCGAGGCGCAGAGCCAGCGCCGCCGCCGGGGCCAGCGGTACGCCTTCAGCTGCGCGCTCTTCGCGTCGCTCAACGGCATCCTCCTCGGCTACGGTCAGTCCATGCCTCGTCGTCCAACTTCCTCTTCGTGCTTTCCCTCCTCTTTGCAGTTTGCATGGGCTACGAGTAGCAAGCGTTTGTTTCCTTTTCCCTCTTCTGGGACTAATGGGAGGGACGGCATGTAGTTTTTTGTGGATCCTTATGTGCATAGCACACTTGCTGCAACCTGCAAATCATCCGTTGAGAAGATGCCGTCCGGTTGGTGTGGTCTGTTAGTCTGTAGCGGTAATCCGTGAATTCATCAAGCCTGTAAGTACTGTTTGATTTGTGCCTAAATGTGCCCAAGGTAGTAGCCAAACTAAAATTTGGCACGTTAGAACATTTTTGCCACCATTTTAGTTTGTTGACAAAATTTGGCCTTAGTTTATTTTGATACCTAAAGTTGGCCAAAATGAGGGTCCAATTTGGTGACTTGGTGACAACTGACAGATGACAACTTTGGCATCCTGCCGTCTGGTCGCAGGAGTTCAAGCATACTAGGCGCGCATTAACGATAAACTCCGGACAGATGGCTGGTTGTTTGACTTGTTCCACGCCAAGAGCGTCGCTAGTTTGCCACTACTCTCCTGTCTTAACCTCCAGCTGCTAACCTTTTGCTATGCTAACAACAACTATTCGTCAACAAACTGTGGTGCCGTCAGTGTTAGGCAAATTCAGGCGAGGCGAAGTTTCTGACGAGAATTCTGAAGGCAATGGAATGGGGACATCTACCATCATGATGTGGACCGGGGAACTTTCTGATATTTTCCGGTCGCACTCGAGGATTGATTAATCCAAACCACCATGGCTTTGCTTAAACTCGCATGAAAGCGACACCCTCAGAACAAGCCAGCCAAAGTGATTACGTTCTGCAACTTCTATCGAGGACAAAATACACAAACACTAAGCTAGCACTATACAATCTTTATTCGGTGTGTCACACCAGCTTTTCACCTGGCAATCTTGCATTCTTGCCATGCCATACCCGGCAGATTTTAGGCCGTTAAACCATCTCATTTTCCACCACCATGAAGCTAACCTGACTTGTAACCTAGTCGTAATGGAATAGTCTCACCCCTGCCGGGAAAGGAGGGAGAAAGTCAGAATTCAGAACACGGCGTCTCGTCCAAGTCCTGCTTCCGACATTTTTCCATGTAAAAAACGAGTACTTGACCCGCACAAAATCACCGAAATGCCAAGGATAACCTCAGAACACCTCGAAATTGTAGTTTGAGCCCTGCTAGTGTTGGACATTTTACAGGAAAGGATTTTTGGGTAAGTATTTGTAGTCTTGAGGATTTCTTCGATAAGAAATGGAAACCATCGTCACCTACTAAACAAACAGGTAAAACGGGGTAGAGAAACGGAGCAAGAACACCACCGCATCGACATCTCCCACCTTCCTCGGGCTCCATTGGATTTGGGGGCTCGGGGCGCCGGCTGCTGATGATCTCCGAATCGAGCACCAATCCGCGGCGAGGACCCTCCACCGGGTAACCGTGGCCACGGAGGGAGGCGATGGCGGATGCCAGCGCGGCGGCGAATGGCGGCAGGAACAAGTACGCGGTTCTTGATCGGAGCGAGGAGCAGGAGCGGGAGCTGGACGTCCGGAGGAGGCCGCCGGTGCCCGAGAGCGAGAGGAGGAGAAGGGAGCGGTTCGTGTACACCTGCGCGGTCTTCGCCTCGCTCAACGCCATCCTCCTCGGCTACGGTGAGTGACGCCGTGCTCTAGGGATCTGATCTTAGGGACAAAAATGTTGCACTTTTTCCATTTGCAAACAAAATCCCGCCTCCCGTTAATAGAAAGGTAGCATGATTCCGACAGGGATAGCAGTTGGTTATTTGTCCTAATGGAAACGCTTTTCATGCCTTCCACGAGAATATCCTGATTACATTCGTGTAAGCTAACTTTTGGAGATTTTTGGCAACTTTCACATGACCTGAGTTGAGGTCCTTCAGTTTATCTTTTCCTCTATGTTCTACAAGTAGGATTTTGGTGCCTCCCTGTGCTGATTATGCAAATCAGCGGTTGGAACAGAGGCCTATCATGGCTACTGGCCTTCTCAGAATTCAGAAATGTATTCTTCTTCCTGTAAAATTGGCCGCAGGAACAAGTAACATTTTTGTAATCCAAGTTTCCTGTTTTATCTGCAGATGTTGGTGTCATGAGTGGCTGCATCATCTACATACAGAAAGATCTCCACATAACCGAGTTTCAGCAAGAAATCCTAGTAGGCTGTCTGAGCGTGGTCTCACTCTTGGGAAGCCTATCAGGTGGACGAACATCTGATGCAATTGGCAGGAAATGGACAATGGGCCTTGGTGCAATTGTGTTCCAGATAGGCGCAGTCATCATGACATTTGCTCCATCATTCACTGTGCTTATGATTGGGAGGCTACTAGCTGGAGTGGGCATTGGCTTTGGTGCCATGGTATCTGGAGTGTACATTGCCGAAATCTCCCCAGCTGGTGCCCGTGGGACTCTCACATCCCTTCCTGAGATATGCATCAACTTTGGGATCCTCCTAGGCTATGTTTCCAATTATGCCTTTTCAGGCCTTTCTGAGCACATCAATTGGAGGGTTATGCTCGGCGTCGGTATCCTTCCATCTGTCTTCATTGGTTTTGCACTTTTCGTGATCCCAGAGTCCCCTAGGTGGTTGATGATGGAGAAGAGAGTTTCAGAAGCAAGAGCAGTGCTGCTACAGATAAGTGAGTCTGAAGCTGAAGTTGAAGAACGGCTGTCTGAGATCGAGGAAGCTGCAGGTCTTATGAAATCGATGAAATCTGAGGAGAAGGAAGTGTGGAGAGAGCTTCTGAACCCTTCTCCCGCCGTTCGTCGGATGCTGTATGCTGGCTGTGGTATTCAATTGTTCCAACAAATTACTGGGATTGATGCTACTGTCTATTACAGCCCAACAATTTTCAAGGATGCTGGGATCAAGTCTGATCAGGAGCTTCTTGCTGCGACTGTTGCTGTGGGTTTCACCAAGACAGTGTTCATCTTGGTTGCAATTTTCCTCATTGATAAAGTTGGAAGGAAGCCACTTCTTTATGTCAGCACCATTGGCATGACTGCATGCTTGTTTCTCTTGGGGGTGGCACTTACATTGCAAAAGCATGCCATGGGGCTTATGTCTCCACGTGTTGGGATCGATCTAGCAATTTTTGCAGTTTGTGGGAATGTTGCATTCTTTTCAATTGGCATGGGACCAATATGTTGGGTCTTGTCATCAGAGGTATTTCCTTTAAGATTACGAGCTCAAGGATCAGCACTTGGTCAAGTAGGCGGTAGAGTGAGCAGTGGTTTGGTTTCCATGTCATTCCTTTCTATGGCCCGTGCTATATCTGTGGCAGGAATGTTCTTCGTCTTCGCTGCAATATCAAGTATCTCTGTACTGTTTGTGTACTTTTGTGTGCCAGAGACAAAAGGGAAAACACTGGAGCAGATTGAAATGATGTTTGAAAGTGGGGACGAATGGAGAGGAGGTGAAATTGAGCTTGAGGATACACAGCATTTAATACCGAGTGATAAGAAGTCTGTACCTCTTGGTTGATATCCTTATTAGCAAGTCTGAAGCTTCATGTCTCAATGACAAGCCAACCTGATCCGGCTCTGCTGGATTCGACTATCAGTTTAAAAAATGATCAGGCTGCAGTGGACTACAACCGATTTTGAGGATACAGAAGGGCATTGGTACTTTAATAGGCAAAGGTGGCAGTAGATTGATTATGCTGTTAGTCTGAAAGTTCCATCATATTTTTATGTCCTAAATGGGAGATGATCGACATGTATGATGTTTATAAGTTACAACTGGTGTATCTTCAACAAAAAAATATACTTGCTAAAAAATCTTTCTACAGATCCCATTCTTTTAACACTACAATAGAGTGTGAGTTGATATTTGCAGAAGTCAGAAGTGTATGCGTTGTATTCGATACTCCAACCCATTCAAAACCATGACATGTACTATACATCTTCAGAGTGAGTGTACGAGTAAACATCGGTGTGGTTCCGGGGTTTTATTTTATTTTTTGAAAAAAAACATCAATATTGGATAAATGTACTTGTACTCTTGTCAGATCTTCAGGTTTACCGTACCATTTCCTGACAATTCTGCTTTCCCTGTCAAAGTAGCTACTTGATGATCCAAAATTTCCACTGTCCCCCTTGGGATAGTTCAATCAGAACACCTACAATTAAACTAGACGGCATTTCTCTGAAACTTCTTGTCAATTAGGATAGTTTCCTCATACTTACAAGTTCAAAACCTCTGTACTATATAGTATTCACTGTCTGCAAGTAAGATGTACATCATCTCACAAAATACCAACCTCTCAACTCATCTATCTGCATGCAGCTGAAAATGTGCAGGATCTCCCGCAGCTATTGCCATTCTTGCTTTACAAGCATGGAAGAATTGCAGAACAGGCAGCTGTCTGAAATCAACCTGCCAATGACACTCCCCTCTTCCACTTCGAGCCCCCTGCTCTCCCTGTTCCATAGGTGGATGCCGAAGCTCTCGCCTTTGATGTTCTCCACCTTGGCCTTCACCCACCTCTCGCCTCTCCTATCCTTGGGCGCAACGAACAGACCGCCGATCTTGCTCCAGTGCACGGGGTAGAATGCCCGCGGCGGCAGCACCGTCAGGTTGAGCCCGGGGCTCCGGTGGCGCAGCCTCGCCGCCACCCGGGACACCAGGTATGGCCCGTTGTGCCCCCACTTGCTCCCGTCGAACGCGGCGGCGAACTCGGCGATGAACTCGTGCAGCAGTGGGTGCGCCCTGTCGAACACCATCACGGCGTTGTTCAGTCGCCTCCAGCCGCCCGTGGCCTCGTCGACGGCCTGCGCTCCGATGGCGTTGCGGAGGCCGGAGAAGTGCCTGAGGACGACGACGTCGGCGTCGAGGTAGGTGCCGCCGTACCGGTAGAGCAGCGCGAGGCGGAGGAGGTTGGAGAGGTTCTGCCCGAGCGGGACGCTCCCGGGGCTGACGCCGCCGCGCTGCACCGCGGCGAGCCACGCCTCGGCGGGGGTGCCGCGCAGGAGGTAGGCGAAGTCCGGCGAGGCGGCGGCGACGCGGAGGCCGCGCTCGAGGAACGGCCTCAGCCTGTCCCTGCCGCCCGCGGAGTCCATGGTGTCGGAGGCGACCAGGAGGCAGGCGCCGCGGTGCCAGCGGAAGAGGCTCTCGAGGACGAGGAGCTCGCGGCGGCCGAACTGCACCAGCGGGGAGAGCCACGTCATGAAGAAGCGGTCCGTGCAAGGGGACGCGAAGAGCTCGCCCGCGCGCGCCGCGAACCGCCGCGTCTGCGGCGTGCTCCTGAGCAGGAGTTTGAGGAGGCTCTTGTTCCTCTTCGCGGACGCCTTCTTGCTGCTGCTGGTGGTCTTAACAGCAGAAGCAGGAGCAGCCGGCAACGGCGGCGGTGGCGGTGGCGCCGCCCCCAAGTCATGGTGGAAGGCTTGCACGGTCTTGTCCATGGAGAGACCAAGGCTGGCGCTACTACTACTGGTGGTCGTCACATTGCTCCTTGACGGGGGCGTCGAGTCATGGAACGCTTGCAAGGTCTTGTACATGGAGACACCGAGGCTGTCACCACTACTACTACTACTGGTGCTCGTCGCATTGCGCCGTGAAGGCGGCTGCGGCAGGAGAGGGCAGATGAGGAGGCTAAAGGTGGTGTGCGAGAGGAGGAAGACGAGGGAGAGCAGGAGGAGGAGGACGGGGAGCGAGAGGGAGAGGAGGAGCAGGTGCAGCGGCTTCCGCGCCGCCGGCATCGTCGTCGTCGGAGACGCGGGAGGAGTGGCCATGGAGCTCTTGGCTTGCTGCACCTGCGCCGCTACAGCCATGTGCACGTTAGCACGTACGTGACCTTGGCTTTGTCTACGTGAGGAGCTATCTCGATCTGGTCTCCGCATTGTAGCAGGGGAAGGCAAGCGGCGCCATTCGCATGAACTCCTGCTCCTGCTGGCAGGTTAAAATTAAGTGCACCTTGCAGACTCGCAACTTGCTAGTCTTAGAGTTTGTTTAGAGCCACTGATGGCATTAGGATAGAGCGTTTACTTATCAATATGTTAGTATATATGTGCAGTGTGCCTATATCCTTCCTTTCCATGTAAAAGAAAGGATTGCTCCAGCTGTGCATCACTTCGAAATATATCATACATTATCATTAAATCCTCCATTAATGAGGATGGAAGGCGAAGATCGTATAATATACTTCCTCCGTTCCAAATTGTAAATCATTTTAATTTTTCTAGGTTATGCATCATGTCTACTTTACCAAAATAACTTATAATTTAAAACGGTGGGAATATCAGTTACCTCGTTAGTATAGTTTAATGGACCTTAAAAGCTTATTTTTGAGTACCATGCACGTTCAAAGCGTAAGGCTACGTCCGCTAACGTGTGCACATGTTCAAGACCACAACTTGGATTTGGATCTCGTGAACCGCGACCATTTCTTGGCGTAGTAATAAACAATTAGGAGACGAGAGCAATGGGCAGCAATGGGCGATGGCGCGCGATTCATGATCCTTGGCATCCGGTATTACGGTCAGCTTACGCTGTTACGCAGCAGGACGAGAACAGCATAGCTGATCGATTTGAGCGACACCTACGCCATATGCAGGTGGTAGCCATGGCATCCCAGGGTGCACGAAGAGATGTCTCCTGTGCCTCGATTCCGGTATGCTCGAGTTCCATGTGGTCCGGGGATATGTTATAAATGGATGATATTTTCCGTGCAGTAAAAAGTGTAAAACACGTCACAGATAAAATGTTAAATACACAGCAAACAAGGCAGTGGTCCGACAGTGTAAAGACGGGGAAAGAAAATGCGGCAATTGGCCGGGATGGCTCCATCTCAAATACTTTCGGAAAACAGCGCATCGAATTGTATAGAATTGTATTTTAGCTAGTCCCTCCGTTCCAAATTATAGGTTTTTATAATAATATCTACGAATCTAGATATGTCTAGCTGTGTATAATTAATAATATCTGTGAATCTAGAAAAGTCAAAATGACGACTCTAGCTGTATAATAATATCTATAAATTTAGAAACATCAAAACGACCTACAATTTGGAACGGAGGGACTAGATGTTATCATTGATATCTCTTTCATAATACCAGATCTCTGCTTTTTCTTCAGAGTAGCAACCATGGAAGAAAATTGGATAAATTGGCAACATAATATGTCAGCGGTCAAGTGGACCAAACTGGGGTGCAGTGAAGTAGTTAGAAATTAGAACAAAGAATTGGCATGATGAGACCATGGGTTTAGAGAAAACGTACAGAAGTAGGAAATGCTGCCTTTTTGTGGCAATAAAATACCTGTCCTACAGTAAATCTTTGACACTTTCAGCATATACACAGGGCCAAAACTAAGAAGCACTGTAGCAGTGTTTCTATAGGTATTTCAAGTGAGTGAAGGACAATTATGATCTCATACATAAAAACTAGAAAATTGAAGGTGGGTCATTGTTCTATATGAATAAGTCACAGTTTCGAAGGGCAAAGGATAGCAAGGAAAATCTGGCACATCAAATGAGATCACAATCTACAGTTCAACACGGTTTAACTACACAATAAATCACTAACGTTCATTATGCCGTACCAATTTTCATCAGAGGTTAACCTACAACTGTAGCTTCCTCAGAGTCAAAACGAGCAAGTTCGCTAAGATCGAACAAGAGGAACAGCTAGCTAACGGCAATTGATCTAGAAAATCCATTATCGCAACTCACAGCAGCTGCCTGACAGGCAACGTCATCCAGTTACCTTCTTAAACGAGCTCAGGTAGCGCGCGACGATGACCTCGTCTCCGGCGTGCTTCGCCACCGCCGCACCGAGCGCGCAGACCCCAGCCCGCCGCCCGCATATGAACGTCACGAACCTGCAGGAGACCCTAATCAACTCCAATCAAATCAACCAGATGAAGCGGCGGTGAACAACCGAGCACACGGCCACTGACTCACTCTCCTCGCCCGCAGGTGCAGACGCCGCGTCGCAAGCGGCCACGATCTCGGCGAGGTGGCGAGGTCGGCGCGGTCTCCGGTGACCAATCAAGTAGGCCCTGAAGAGCAGGAGCGCGGTGCCGAGCGCCCCGGTGTAGAGCGTGAAGACCGGGTCCCCCGCCGCTCCGGTGTTGCCGCCATGCCCCGATGCCCGCCCGGCGGCTCGCAACGCGCGGCCCGGGTGCGGCGTCGGGCCGCGCGCCGCCCTCCATTCTTTCTTCAGGTGGAGAGATTGGTGGGGGATGGTGCTAGGGCTTGAGCCGGGGACTAGTGGCCGAGCTGGGGGTTCGCGATTACGGCGTCGAGGGCGGCGGCGGACGGGCGGAGCACGACCAGGGGGTTATCTGAAAATACTTAGGGGTCTAAATGAAAATGATTGGATCGCGACTATTGATCGCAATCCAATTTAGGGGGTTATTTGTAAATTTAGGGGGTAATATGTAAATATTCGGATCGCAACTATTCATCGCAATCCAAATTAGGGGTATTTGGGATGCGATTATTGATCGCGATCGATCCGAACCGGGGGCGTTCTGCAAATATTCCCGGCCGGCCGGCAGCGATGTCACGCGCGCCCACCGGCCTCCGCTCCTCCGGCGCTCGGCGGTTGCCTCCGTCAGGATCACGCTCGCGGCCCTGGGCACTAGTTCGTTCATCTGGAGATGCTCCCGCGGCGGGCCGTTCTCTGTTCTCGTTTTCCACAGCGACCGCCCGCCGCGTTTGGACCACCGCACGGCGCACGGCCGGCTCCGCCGCTCGCAACCCCGCGCCGCTCATCGTTCTTGCGAAGTACGCACGTCTCACCTACAACGCCACCATCGTCTCCGCTCCGCTCGTTTGCTGCCTCGTCAGGCGTCTCGCCGGAGGCCGCGCGCTAGGTGTTCGCCGCTTTGCCTGCAAGGCCGGCGTTCAGCAGCGGCGCTGAGTCGCCACGCCGATCGAGCACCAAGCACGGCCGCGGCGGCGAAGTTGTCTTCGAGCGCAGGGAGAGACGCGCCCGCGGGCTGGCGTGCATCGATGGGCGACTTGCTGTCCCGCTCCGCCGCGACAGGTGGGCACGGCGACGAGAGCCTCCGGGCCCGCCAGGACGCGGTCGCCAGCTTCGACGACGCGCCTGCGCGGCGCGAACTCCTTGCCGCCGCAAGCCACAGAGCCCATGCGGCTGTTTCGCACCCGCCGTCGGGCGTCGACGCGCTGCACGCACCGCCTGGCTGGCGTGCTCCCCGGCGCTTGCTTCTTGGCTCGCCGGAGCACGGCCGCGTCCTGGGGTTGCTCGCCTCCCACTCCACCGATGTCCTCCGCGACGGCCACCACCATGAAACACCGAAGCAGAGCAGAGCCCAAGCTCTGCAGATCATCTGATATCGTCTGAGCTGGCGGCGCTCGTCTACAATCTCGCTCCCTGGAGCCACGTGGGCAGCCGACCCCTCACTGCCACGTGGCCCCAGAATATCTGTGGGTCCTGAAATTCGACACTGCTACGTGGGCCCAGAATATCCGTGGGTTCTGAAATTTGAAATTTCGCGTAGGGGCAATTTTATTAGATGGCAAGAGGCCTCGCTTTAGCCTTTAGCATGTATACAAATACTACCGTCAGGCACATCCAGAAACGAACCGTATTATTAGCATGTGGAGTACTACAACTGTGTAAATGCAGAAGAATTAGAAGAAAAGGCATCTCAATTGCAATTTGCAAGTAACTGTCGAGAGGCAGACTGGGAAACGAGTTGTACAAAACTCGATCAAACACACTTCAAAATTGTTAAATCAGATTACATCACGAATTCTGAAATGTTTTTTACAAAAATAAAAGAATGAGGTTAACATGGTGCCACGAATTCTGTGTTCATAAATCTCGCGCCATGATTCTAAAAATACATGGCGCAAGACTTATGAACACAAAAGCTGCCGCCGCCAGAAGAAAATTGGCAGCCAACTCGGATGAGCTCAACTACCGAGCAGCGAGCATCAATAACCACTGGAGCCTAATCTGATCTAGGTGTGCACAAATGATAATCTACGGCTACAGCATCAGGAATGTACACTCTGAGATCCACTCTCAGTTCCGGCATAAGGAAATGGGAATTTGATACAGGTCAGAACACATCTCCAAGAGCTCACTTCAGATCAGGTTACAACAACAGTTGCAATCGCGGATAATGGCAGCTTGAAGATGATGGTGAGAAGAAACCTGTACACGAAACTGAAAATGCGATGCCTAGGCGTCATCGCGTACAATAAACTCTTGCCCTCGTAACCATCTAGCTTGCACTTGCAATTACGGAATGCTTGAGGGGAAACGTGCTGGCATGATTTCCTGATTCTTCCCAGGAGATTAAGTGCATACTTCAGACTACTGTCAAGGAAAGCGACTGTCGTCTCTAGAATATCTGCCTGAAGGAATCCTTTGTATCCTCTGCGAGAAATCTGGCTTGAAGCGCTTATTAAAATTGGGCACCAATGACCTGTCCAAAGAGAGAATATTATAGAGCAAGCTTTCTAAGACTTGGGACATTTGTACGAGAACCAATTTCCACCCTAATGACTGCCAAGAAATTGGTCTTTGCTAGAAAGCTAAACGTCCGCGGACTTCAACAACCACGAAAAACATGGAAAATATTCATACAGAAACCAAACCATTACCTTGGAGATGCAGACTGTCGTTGAGCAAGTTGACCGAGCATGGATTTCAATGTTCCGTAAGCCTCATCAGCAGCCTATAAAAAGAGATGTCAATGAACAGTTCGGCAATGAAGGGTGTAAATGAACTGCACAATTTTTTTTTTCTAAAAGGCTTCCTTTTGTACAAGAAAAAATGCTTATGCAATTTCTGTCGTTTATCACATTACAAAATATAGGACAGTACTTTTAGTTTCTCCTTTAATGTCTAGTAGAAAGCAATATTTCAGTGGTTTCTTTGATTCCAAACAGACTAGTAGCAAAGGTTGTTTAGTGTGCAAATAAACTTTTGGCTGAAACAAGAAAATTAGTTGCCTAATAGACAGAAAAACCCTCCTTCGTTGAATACAAGTGTAAGACTCGGGCTTATTTTTTCATTTCAATATCCCAAGAAGAAAGAAGGAAAAGATTGAACTGTTCATCCATCTGCTTACAACCTGCAGCTTAGCTTCCTCCCATGTTACTCCAACTCCTTTCCCTAGGATTTGCCCACCTATTTCTACCTGAAAAGCCAAGCATTATTTCAGAATATAAGAAGAATGAGCTACGAGCACGAAAGCCATCGGAGCAAATTGAATCTAAAGGAAGAAAAACTCTTGACCAATGACAACATACAACAAATCATGTACTGTATACAAGGGTAACAGAAGCAAGTTTACTTGCTTTAACTGATCTTACAGTATCAAGATCATACGGTGTACCAGGCATGTTACATGAACATTCATCCAGATGAAGTACTGACCTGAGCACAAACTTCTTTACCTGCTGAACCATCTATAGATGGCTGATCTTGGAATGCTAAATTATACCCTTCAACCTTACACTGAATGTACCAAAACATACTTTAGTCAAAAGAGCATAATAATTGTCCAAAAGCTGGTAATTAAGGAAGCAACTTACAAGCTCCTTGAGAGCAGCAACAGAACCACCAGGTTTTCTTAAGTTATCGATTCTGTCATTCGTATATCTAGACTCGTCTGAAGTGCTTGCAGCTGGTAACATATCGTCTCTATTACTTCCTGGATATCTGTGTGAGTTTGGATTGCTATTAAAACCATTCTCCTTCGCAACAGTCATCTTATCTGGGTCCCATGATAAAAATTTGTCTGCAAATGAAGTTGAGGTCAAATATATGCATGTTTTACACAAAAGGAAGAGATAATGAGAAGATTGTTGGATTCTTATGTAATGCTTTATGAGAAGATTGTTGGATTCTGTGTTTTCCACCCTTTCTTGGAGGCATTCCGTACATAATTTAAGAAGAAAAAAAGAAGGATTTCCGCATACTAAGATCATGCCATCAAAAATATTGCAAATAGGAAAATTGTCGACAGAAAAATCCAAAGATAAATATTTCAGCAACATTTAGTTAAACATGATTCAAAAACCAGAATAATAAACTATTCCACAATTTTGACACTTTGATCAGACCTCAGAAGTCAACCACCGAAAATATAACTGCCCACAACAAATCAAATATACCCCAAATTAAATGTTACTATCCATAATCAAACCCCTATAGTTTTGTTGCACACTAGCAACTTCAAATGGGAATAAACAAAATAGGTAGTCTGTCTACTCACCTGCCAGATTTCTTAAGGAGGTATCAGCAGCTTGACACTGTGCTTCCTTCCTTGTTTTTCCAAATCCTTCACCTATTTTTTCTCCAAAAATCCAAACCTGAAAGGTATAATCGAAGGTAAGAATAGAAAATACGAGACAAGCATAATAGAGTGATTTCCAATCCAGTGTTTTAAAGTTGACAAGGCAACCTAAGGCAAGCTGTGTACGCCTTATAGCCTAGGCGGCAAGGCGAGCTGGATCCGCCCGGATGCCTAGGCCACACCTTTGAAACACTGTTCCAATCAGCCTCAATAAATAATTGATAAAGAAAAAGTGATGCATGCTTTGAGCTATAGATCAGCAAGGATCATGCACAAGGCACCGTCCGCTTCCAAGATTACTTCCTGAAGCCCATATCAAGTTTCATAACTCCCAATATTTTAACATCCCCAGTACATATGATTCCATAAATTATAAGTAATATTGGGATCTAAAGTAAAATTAGCATAACTTGTATACCTCAATGGAGAATTGCAAATCTGTTGTATCACATAAAGTTGATCGGTACTCCACCTAGGTGAATAAATATACAAGGCATGTTAAGCTATCAGATTAAGAACAAAATAGCTATATGATTTTCATCATTAACAATACCTTAAATCCACATTTCACTGCGATCTCCTCTAACACACCCAATATTCCTCCATGTTGTATGAAGTATCTTCCTGATTCCATTTGTCTACTTCTTTGTCTTGAAGGAGCATGCCGAGTCGCTATGTCCTCCCCTTCACATTGCAAATCAAGTTCAGAATACTCTAAACTAAGCACGCACCCACAACATTCCAAGAAAGGAGTTACATAACTTAGCTAGCTACAATAGGGATTCCAGTGAAACCATGATTGATAAGTAGACCACGCTCACAATAGGATAAGCAAATATAAGCAGCAGCTAAACTAATTCAAAAGAGGTCAACCTTAAAGTTCCAGTAAAAAGACATAATCTCTTTTCATCTTGTTTAGAAAATAAAACAAAAAATGTGAGCGAACTAACAAATTGCATGCTGCTTACATAACGGTGAATAGAAAATACAAGTACAAAGCTTACATTGAGAAAAGTGGAAACATAGATAACTCTAAAGTGACAGTATGAGATGAGAGCCGAGTCGGTTAGCATACCCTATAGATCTTAAGATATGATAAGCAAGCACAAAAGGAGGTCATGCACAGTACAATATGCTCAACACATCAGAACCATCAAGGGTAGAGAAAAACATACCAGAAAAGGATCTATAGGTTGCAGGTGCATGGTTATGAAGCATTCGATGATCTTCATTGTGAAGTGGCTGCGTAAATAAAGCACGCGTCACCATATCACCCGCAGACACCTCATTAACAAAGATCATTTAAAAATTCTGATAAAAAACAAATGTTCACTAACCCGAGGAGGATATCTCTGGTTCTTATAGCTATGTCTATCTGCAGATATAGGATTGTCCCCGTCAGGGAAGTATGATGGATGCTGTGGTTGCTTATTATCATAATTTACAGAGTCAGATTCTAAATGAAATTCTGTTGAAGCCTTGTTCAGGTTCCTTGGGTTCATCTCATCCTCTAAGGAAAGCCAATTTCCATGAGATTGCACTGGCGGAACTGAGACTTGTGCAGGAGGTCTGTCAGGAAACGGCTGTGCAGCTTCTCTTGTGTCTTGACCATGTTGTAATATGAGAAGCCTTCTCCGAGTGTCAGGATCCAACTCAGACTCAGGAACCTCACCCTCTTCTCTAGCTGGAGAACCTTGCGAAGGATCCACAAGACCAGATAGAGTAACTGGCCAGCTGAATGAAGGAGGCTGAGGAAGGTGTTCATTATTCAAAGGCATAATAATGCCCGGTGGTGCTGCTATTGGGGTAGATGAGGATGTAGGTGTAACAAAGTGCTGTTTAGCAGCTACTGACATCACATCGATGTCAGTTGTTATTGGATTCGTAGCTTGAAAGCAGGAAGAGGCTTCCTGAAAAATTTTTAGATACAAACAAGGTGAGATGTGATCTAAAAATGCTAAAACCAGTAGCAGTTGCTAAGAAATACTGTATGAAGTTATTTAGCATTACCAGTTGATTGTTAGGTGGATTAAGCTGATACAAATAGAATAATACCATACAGAATGGGTTTTTATTTTTGAGAAATTGGTTGGATACTATAGATTAAACTTCCCAAAAAAAATCTGCTGCAATTGCATCTCTCAAAATTTTATAGTAGACTTTTCAATGTATCTTGCTAAAGAAATGTACCACTGTTGAGTTTCAAATAATGCATTTTACCCTCGTAAAAACTGTGTCTTTGAATGGATTAGAAGTTTGTATTTGCAATCCACTTTTCAGGCACCACATAATATAAATGAAGAAGAAAATGCACATAAGTATTAAACAGTTACATCTTTGATATTTGAAAATGGATGATTCAACTCTATGAACAAATGTCTAAAATGAACACTAAGCATACTCCACAACATATTCTGCACCATACTTCATCTCGTACTGTATTCAATTTAATTTCACATAATAGCACCATACTTCCTGCATCTCCATTAACTTCAAAATTTATGCATTATAGCCAAGCATCCAGAACAAGGCAGTAAAAGTGCAAACCTTCATCCTTTTCTCAACCTCTGCATCTGCCATACCATCAATGGCATGTGGATCTTTGTTTATATTTATAATTGCAGAATTCTCGTCCTAGCAAAGAGAAAATTAATGTTTTTTGGTAGAAAATAGGTACTAGGTAGTCAATCTGAAGCATTTTCCTTTATGAAGTTTACCTCTGAAATTAAGTAATTGCTAACATCGGGAGCAGAGGGAATGCCATCCATTTCATCCTCATAACGAACCTCACTAATCTGGGGTAGGATGCCCTCGTCAAACTCTCTGTCAATACAATAAATCACAAAACTTATGCTTCGGCAAGTGATTCAAGCTTGTTAATTGGTGCAAGTAACAGGAAAACAAGTATGAATGGCCGCAGAGTGTATTCAATTTAGCTAGGACAATGTCATGACAACTAATTACAAAGAATATCATATAGACAAAGATGTCCTTACTTGAAGAAACCACCCCTAACATTGCAAGCAACATTTCGGGCAACGCAAAGAACTGGAATAGGGAAGTTTGCCTGAAAATTGAAGAGGTGACAAGGAACCATCAGTAACCATAAAATAAGATAGTCTTATGTCGGTTGCTAAGAATTGACCATTACCTCTGCCTGGGGAGCGTAATATGGAGCAAATGCAGGAACAACATGAACTCTATGCTGATCCTTCTCATTCCAAACTTTTAAACGGTCATCAATAACAAGGGCCATTCGAGGGTGACAAGATCCATCATGGAATACATTTAACAATGATTTTCTTGATCCTAGATGAGTAAATGTAGCATACATCAAAAGGCTGGAAAGATCACAAGAGATACTATCGACTAACTTAGATTTTAGCAGTGACATTATGCTCCTGATACTTGTGTTTTCAGAAGAAATTAAACATACCAGATTTCACACAGACAAGTCTGTCAAGAAGTTGAACAGAGTTTATCAATTTTGAATCTGGATCAAGCAACCTCCACATTTCCAAAGCATAGTCCCTCTCAGCCATTGTGCACACATACACCTCAAAACGTTTGCGACCTCTTGCAATTAAGTAGTTCCGAAGATCGTCCCATGCTGGTCTTAACCGTACCAGAACACTAGTATCTCTTATCTAGAAAACAGAAGGGAAGGAAAAATAAACCAGGCAGCCTACTGGCATGCAAATGTGATTGAATCAAAGCCTGATAGGCACAGGTGTTCCTACTATCAAAATAAAGCTCAGCTCAGCAAGAAAAAAGAAAGAAAGGTTGAACTTTTTGGTTGGCTGCAACCCCTAGCCCATGTAACTTGGCCCTAACAGTATGGTAAAGCCTCATATTATGCTGATAAAGCATTCAAGAACATAAAGCAACTGTCTAATGGACAAGTAAATACTCCCTCCGTTTCAAAATGTAGGTTGTTTTGGTTTTTCTAGATACATAGATTTTACTATGTATCTAGACATAACCCTATATGTAGGTGCATAGCAAAATCTATGTATGTGGAAAAGCCAAAATGACCTACATTTTGGAACGGAGGGAGTAGGTCTGTATTTTTTTTCTCCGTGAAAAGAATTATGCCAAGTAAAATCAGGTGATGAGATGTCTTAAAATATAGTAAATTAAAATATCATGGTACAATTCAGTTTAGAAAATTGTGCAAAATAAAGTCAATAAAGCAGTACATTTCCACGCTTACCAAAAGAATGGTGATTAATAATAACAAAAAAGTGGAAGCATCTGAACATCACGTTTAGAACGAAGTTTTTTTATCAGTTTTAGAAGAAAGTTGATGTGAGTCACGTACCGATGGATTTATACGTGTCAAGATAATGTGTTTCTCTTGTAACCTTATAATCGGGCGTGTCATAGGTTGTTGATGATTGTCAGCTAAGGGTGGGATGACCTCAGATTGTGCTTTATACACTTCGCCACCATCAATAACCTGATCACTTTCTATATACTGTTTTAGTATAGACTTGTCATCTTGGTACCTCTTGATCTCTGCCAACATACCGCTAATGCGCTGAGGATCAGTCTCATTACTCAATTTTCTCTGAACTGCATCTATCTTGTCTTCAAAAGACCGAGAGGTATTGGCAACAACTAATGTTTCATCAAGGTCAAACACAATGCCAAGGCATCGAAGATTCAACATGGTCAAGCAAGAATTGTATAAGCCCAATGGTACTTTATAGCCCCAAAAACACGCGTGATTTGGCAAGTTTCTCTTAGAAGTCATCGCCACTAAGTGTATCTCTTCCGCTCCAAGTGGAAAAACCGCTGTCTGCAAACAATATGCATTAAAAGGAACAAGATCAGACACAGAATAAATATTTTCCGCTTAGGGAATAATGTAAGCAAACAGAATACTATGCACACAGCGAAAGCATGGAAATTCACAACGCACTTATAGCATATATAAAGTTTCCATAAAGGAGCAATGCATATCAAAGTAACATGTGCATAGTAAACCTAGTACAGAAAAAACAATAGGTAGAAAGAAAATGCAAAGAGTATATTTTGTCCTAATTTTTTGTAGTTTGGATTAGCGGAACACCATCTACATTAAAAATGTTAAAAAAGAACAGAAATTTCACAATGGTGTCAATACTAATAAATTTGACTATTTAGAGGAATCACAGGGACCAAAATAATATTTCTTAATACGCATGTCCTCTTTAATGAATTTGGGTCCGGTGAAATCCAGCAACAAACTTGCCAGCAGATAATCGCTCATTCCTCAAATAGCTCTGTGAGCATACGTGGACTTCAGATATCAGAACCAACAGCCAACTGCTTCAGTGAACTTCTGATAGCGAGTAATGTTTACAAAGCCGAGAATTGCTGAATAACAGCAAATTCTTCATAACCTCCAGCATGTCTCAGCAACCAAATGACCAATATGTCGCATTCAAGATCTCAAGATATACTTTGATATTTGCTCCATTTCTGAATATGGAACTCTGTTCCTGAAACCTCATTCATTGAGCAAAGTCAGGCCAGGTTCTATACTTGCATTGGTTCTATTACTTGAGGTCAAGTTAAAAACCAAGGCCATGGTCCACAAAACATTATATAAGAAAGTGAATTCTCATATAAGATACCGTTAGTATTGTTAATTAATTCACGTCTTTGTCAAAAAATACCAGTCCACAGTACATTGTTCATGCTAAATTACAATAATCATTAATGCAGTAAATATTCCAGGAATACTGTATTCACTAGTTTCTCTACCGCTATTTAAGACTTATTGTGTGGCTAAGGTTGTCCACGTAAAGGTACAATTTGTTCATTTCTCTTTGCTGTTTCCTTGTTTCGGTGTCAGAATGATTCACATGTATACCTTGTTGCCGCTGAGGCAAGCGGTGTGCATGGCGACGAGCGGCGGTGGGGGCTCGTCAGCCGTGGATGTGGGCCTGGACTCCATCACGAGGCAACGGGCGCCGGCCGCGACGGCGTGCAGCACGGCGAGCGGCGGGCACCGCTCGCTGGGCGGCGACAGGCGGTCCACCCGGATCTCCCGCGCCCACGCCAGGTCCGTCTCGCCCTTGGGCCACAGCTCCGCCTCCCCAACGGGGATGTTCCCGTAATAAACCACGGACTTGATCATGTTCAACGCACCGGAATCAGATCGCACTGGCCAAAACCAAATCGGAGTGGTTCCAGAGATCCAAATCCTCGGTTCAACAGAGTCTGTTGCGCACGTCCACGCACCGCACGCGCACTGTCCGCAGCCGCGAACAGGTTGACGGATCCGCGCGCCGGCGGATCTGTTCTTATCAAGTCTCCAGAACCAGCAGGAGGAATTCAGCGATGGATAGATGCGTGCGTGGTGCTGCGTTTATGGCGCTTCCTCGGATCGCATTCGAGTTCTTCGCAGATTACGGACGGATTTGGTGCCACGGGGTGGGTTGAGGATGGGTTTCGCGCAGCTCGTGCGAAGCCGCGGCAATGGCGACGGCGGGCACGCTCGGGGAGGAGAAGGGAAGGGGGCGGGGGCACGGGGTGGCGGCTCGGAGAAACCCTAGGCGGCGTCTGATCAGAGCACCACTGATTCACTGGTGGTGGCCTGGTGCGAGGTTAGGAGGGAGACCTGACGCTTTATTTACAGGGAGGTGGGGAGGAGGCGATGACGAGTATAATTCGTGGACTCCTTTTGCCCGTTATTTTTGGATAACCGACGCCAGTAGGCCCAGTACGTTTCCAAATTGGAACGTTGCTTACCGATACACCCTTCTTTCTAGCTCTTGAGGAAACTTGGTTTATACTCCAGTAGGCAATTAGGCGCCGCCTCCAGCTACTACAAATCGATTTTGTAGATGGAGCTGTTGATAAAAAAAAAAATTGGCATTCACAACTTAAACACTATTTGTGCATTTAACAGAAGAATTGTTGTCTCCAATTAACCATTAATAATCATGTTTCCAATCATAAAATGCCATTTAATTCATATTAGCAAAGTCAAGTGATGGTAAAACTCATACTGTGCTAACGAGTGGCAAAGGCCTTTTCAACCATTGCTTGAGTTTAGGCCCAACTCCATTATCAGTATACCAACTATTATTGTCACCTGGGTCTCAAAAAAAAAAGGACTACTATTGTCACCTAGCTCGAACTTTTGGCTAAGAAAACTCGTGAAACGACTCAACTCGTAAGATAGCCCATTGGTGACGAGCAAGATCATTGCTACCATCAATAGTTTTTTTGTTTCTAGAAGGGTGATTAGTTATATGAGAATAAAAATAAGTATTCCAGCCATCCTAAATTAATATTCGTTTTGGTTTCATTGGTACATAGACATAGCATATATCTATGTGCATGGAAAAACTATGTATCTAGAAAAAATAAAACAAATAGTAATTTGGGACGGAAAGAGTATTAAGCTTTGGTAGCAAACGTTCTTCATCAAGCTAAGTATAAATAATGGTATAACCCAATGAATAAGATGCAGTTGGCACAACATGGGTCTCTCTTGTTTTCCTTTGAAAACCCCTAAGACAGTGTTGCCTGTAATGGACAAAACGATAATAGTCAAAATTATGAATGAAGTGTCATATTCTTGTAACTATGAGGCGGAATGGTGGTAGAATAAAAAAAGGGGCAACCTTAACTATAGTGCACGTGCCTACGCGGTGTAGGATGAAGCCAAAGGTCGCGGTAGGATTGATGCATGGGGAAAAAGGCAAGGTAAAGTTGCAAAACCGTATACTCAAGCTTATGTAATTGGCATTTATGTTTCTCAAGAGGATCATACACTCCTTTTGCCAATTATGCTCCAATTCAGTGATGTTTAGTGTTGCTCAAAAAGTTTTATGCGTGATTTTCTATGCTAAATTAGATTCTTTGGTGATTGAAGCGGACTTAGCATACCTTTCATTTTATGAAGTGCCTTCCGGGGAGCAATTCTTTAGTTTGTTCCCAAATTTATGACGTCCTAAAAAATATGAGTTAAAATTTCTAGTTTTGATCATTTCTTTTAAAACATATTATCTTATATGTCATGAAAACATTTTTCATAATTAGCGATATTATAGATTTATTGATATTATACAAAAATAGTGGCTGTACTTGCACACTAGAACCCTTTCAATGTCTAGTTATACTTCTAATGGTGATTTCTTTTGATGTACTCTTTCTCTCTTTTCCCCCTTCATATATTCTTTTTTCTTATAAGGTGTTTGACCAAACCGTCTGACCTTACCGAAAGAGAAGAGCCCACCTCACCAAATGTTCGCACTCGTGGACCCTTGGATGGTTGGATCGGTGATGAGGCCGACAAATTTATTTGTGTGGTCCTAAAGATACAGTTCAGAGGCGTCAGCATCGGCACTGAATGGCACGGTCCTCCTTTTTTCTATCTTTTCTTTAAAGAAGTTGCACGATACATATGCCTCGCGCAACCTTCCAACTAAAAGCAAAGCATGAACGAAATCACACTGATTACCTTCGTCTAGCCAATTCCAGTTGATTTTGCCTGTTTGTTTGACATCACATCAAACGATCTAGCGAATCACCGAAACGCTGTTCCTGATGCTGCTACGAGACGACCATGAGTCTTCGCGTCAGCTTCGATAGGCATCTCGATCAGATCCCCAAATATCTGGCAGACCGGAGTCGTGGGAGGCCGGATTTCAACTCATCTGGAGATTGCTTTTGCCGCTGTGGCCGCGCCTCCACCGCGAGAAAGATCGGAGCTCGCCGCCGAAACATTTGAACAGCTCGAGTCCAAAGAAATGGGGTAGTTTTCCCCAGCAACCACAAGAAGAATGGACTCCATACAACGCACAGACACCACACGATACAACGGGAGAAGAGCATGTAGCAATGATCGAAAGCAGAAAGGGGATAACAAATTTGTTGGATAACCGACAGTTGGACACCAGATATACTCCCACCAGAAATGCACCGGGCCAACCATGTCCAGAAGCAAGGTCCAAAAGCTTCAGAACTCAAAAATTTTGCATCTCTTCCTAGAACCTCTATTACTCCTATATTCATGTACCATTAACATAGCCTGCTATACCAGTACAACGAATTTCATCACTCTATGCAACTCTTTTTTGCTTTTCTATTTCTGTAGAACTGAGATTTCTTCTTACAAGAATATATAATAAAGGGGTAAACATCAAGAGAAAAGCTAAACTGGACTCAATGGAGAAAACAGATGAAAAGATGGTGGCAAAAGATCCCAAAGATCTCGCTCCAACTGGCTGACGCCCGTCGTCCTTCCCGGGCCCATTCTCATGTACAATTCCGGGCAAACGAATTCGCCGTGCCTCGAGTGCCAGGTCGTATGTTAGTCGAAGTCCACAAGCAGCTGCACCTAGGAGCAACAAAATACAATCCCAGACTGCTGTGCAAATCACCCAATTTTTCACCTATCTATACACAAAAATCACCCGGCTTGCTGCAGAGCAGATGTCAAGTCCAGGCAGCAGCCTCATAGCTACTATACTCGAGCAGGAAACCCAAAATTCTGAAATGTTCTGATCTGACCTCCACGGCCTGCTGTGACAATTACCATTCCCCAGGCAGACCGACTCGGAGCTTGACCAGCACCACTGGGAAGACTGGCACTGGACCGAGGGCTCTGCTTTGTTGCCGTCATGAGCTCTTCAGGCCAAGTTGCTCTATCACCACTGTGGTTTGAACTGGTGCTTAGGATATTGCCACTTTGGCCTTGGAAATCACAGGAATCTTGCAATTCAGGGACAGCATGCAACAGAGGATGCTCAGATACACAGTCCTGTTCATCATGTTTCCTGGAGTTTGTTCTGGATACCATTGCCGAGCCAGCAGATGGCAAAGCAACAGCGGCTGTCACATCCTGGCAGTGGAAATATTCGTAGGAATTGGTGACAGTAACATTCCCCTTACTTCTGCCTTGTTCAAGGTTATCGTCATTTCTCCATATGTACACATGGGAATCCTCACTTGCAGAGATCACATACCTCCCATTAGCAGCTAAACAGGCTGCGATTTGGCTGCTAGTATTTCGAAAACCTGAAAGAGAACAGAACAAAGAGTCAAGAGACATTGTACTGGAAACTACTAGAAAATTAAGCATCATTGCTTCAGGGAAAAAATATATGCATATTGGACCCCCATCAATGAGCAGATACAACTGTGTTATCATGTTAAGTGAACACGAGGACCTATCACCTCAACAAAGTGGAGACTGACAAGTTTTGTCACTTTGTTGCGAGCAGATGACAGGAGAAATGCGAAAACGCTACATGATTCAATCAACGGAACAGGGAAATATGTTATTGATAAACAGATGACCGCTACATGATTTGATTGCTGTGGATCTATAGGAAGCATATCAAACTACAGACACCGGGATTCTAATAAAGCTCAAAAATCTTCTTAATAAAATGACACATAGCTCCCCTGCACTATTCGAGAAAAAGGTTAAGAGGAGCAACCAGAAATTAGGTTGTTGACATGCAAAGAACCAGATAACTGGGTACTTATTAGTACAACTTGAATTTCATCTCATAAATCACTACTTAGAAGCAGAGAAAACACTGTAGCAGTACAAAACTATGACTTAAAAAAAGGTCTATAATATGATAAGCTTACTAATCTTAGAAAAGTTCCGAGACTCAATTTTGATACCTTTGTACTTGTGAACTAGATTTAGGCCATCAGCAACCCTGATTCTTGAATCTGCAGATGTAATAAGGACCCTTGAAGTATTTCCTGGGAGAAACTATTCAAGAAACTATTACTCAGTAAGACAGGGAGCTAACGACAAAAAATTTAGTGTGCTAGTAAAGCATACACAAATTTGTTTCTACTAAGCACCTGAAACCCAGTGATTTTCTTCTGACTGGACTTCTTTTTCTTATTCTGCAGATCAATTTGTTTCTTCTGAAGAAGCCTATTATCTGGTCAGAAAAGTAAATGAAAAGGTAAGATCAAAGCCAAAGAAAAAACATGGACACATGATGATCATGAGACAGGTGGAGAGAGGTACCAGATGTATCATAAATATGGCAACTGCCTTTATGGGAACCAATTAATGCACTCTTCAGGTAAGAAGGAAACATGTTAGACCTTAACACGAAGATATTTAGATCAAGGAATGAAGTATAGATGATTAAAACCTGCCCATCTGGGGTATAGCAAGCAGCAGTGACCATTTCATGCAAATCACGCCAATCAACAATCTCACGGTTTTGAGTGCTCCATATGCGGACTTTTTCATCCAGTGAACCACTAATGAAGTATCTATCATCAACAGGGTTGAACTGGATGCACGTCACTGGGATACAAGTTCAACAAAGGAAAATTTAGGATATTGATGGCTGAGTGAGAACTGAGAAACATTACATAGTGCAAGGGGTGGGTAACTCTTACCGTAGTCACTATGTGAGAATGTTTTCAGACATGAAGTGCTTGAGATATGCCACAACTTCACTGTTTTATCCATTGAAGATGAAAGTAAGTACTGCAAAGCATTTGAAAAAGGTGTTACTTGGGAAATTTTTGTAATGACAGCAGAATCATAGGACTACTGGATAAGCATAGCAATCAAATTTGTTTTGTAAGGAGCTGACAGAACTTTAGCAACCATAGTTCGCAATGAATTTATGAACGCACTATTGGTGAGCACAAGTTCTGATATGTAGCCAGTGTAGAGAGGTATGGAGTATAGCCCATAGAGTGCCAATGTAAATCTAGGAATAGATGTCTCGAACTGCTAACTTAAGCCCAATCATGCATTTGTGCTCTTGTAGGCAACTGGTTGGTCGGTCGGTAATTGTAATCCCCTTCATAAATAAGTGTGACCAGTGAGGGGTAACTGCATTTTGCAAAACCTGATAAATAGTAGTATTCTACTTATGGCTTGATGCAATGTGACTTAGTGACAAGCTGTTTGAACTCTGACTAAGAAGGATAAACGTGTGCCCTAAGAGACCATAAATTGAGACTCCACTTGATGCAACCTGATTAGTGCCTTGTTTATATGGCCTGTTTGGCTGTTTCATGTTGTTACTAAAGTTGTGAGCACTGAACAAAGATGATAGATGAAATCACATGATGAGGCAAGGTATCTCTAATTTCTAGAAGTTCACAAACCTAGTCCATAATGTATTGTGAAACACATAATACATACATTAATGCCTAAACTATATTACTGTCATAACACAAGGAAGAATTAACTTTGGAGGAAGAACTCTAAAGTTAGGTAGCAGACACACTTGCATTTATGCATTACAAGTTATTAATTCAGCCTTTGCAGCTCACTACACCGGAAATGCATTAAACTATGTTAGTTCTTGGAGCAAAGGTATAATTCTGCCCTAACATGGTTGGTGTCAATTACCACAAGGATGGATTGCTGAAATAATAAGCTTCATACAATTTTTTCATTAACACTTCCAGAGTAAACAATAAGGACTCAGCAACCACTGTCTATAATCTTTATACTATTTGTGGCATGCTTCTAAATTTCAGCATTCATCGTTACTCATCAAGTACCAACACAACTTCAGAGCAAATGGGTACGCTAGAATTACCTGAGATTTGGACCAACAGAGATCAAGCACATCTTCTGAATGCCCCACGAAGGTTCGGATCGGCTTTTCTGACAATGCAAACACATGTTCTGGCACCATGAGCTGGTCTGAACTCACTGACCTCCGACTCTCCAAGAACCTTGCCCGACGCTTCTTCTCAGAATTGCTCCCATCCAGACTGGCCAGCGCTAATGTTGGCTCTGGCGAACCGTTGCACACCATTGCAACAAAAGGATTGCACACCCCATTTTCCTCGCGTTTCCTCTCAAACTCAGACACTTCCCAGACATGGATCACGCAGTCCTCCCCAGCACTCGCGAGGTACCGGCCATCTGGACTAAACCTGATGCTCCAGATGGACCCATTGTGAGCCTGTATCTCCTGGTTCATGAACAGACCACTGAGCTCCTTGTACGACTTTCCATACTGCCGCACCTTAACGCGCACCGGGCCATGGTGCACGGCTCTGGCACTGTCCTGGCTGTCATCTGTGGCTGAGCTGGACCGGCGCCCGCCTTTCTCCGAGCACGTGTCCTTCTCGTCGCTGCTGCGGCGGTCGCGGGAGGTGACCACCATGGAGCCAGCGATGTTCCGGATGCTCCGAAGCCAGCTGCTACGCCGCCGGTGTCGCGTTGCTCCGTTGCTGGAGTCGGAGTTGGACCTCTGGATGGGGGTGGACGAGTCGTTGTTCGAGCCAGCGTTGGCAACATTCTCGCGTCGCATGAGCTCCTGGACGATGGGCGAGCGGCCGACGCAGAGGTCAACAAACTCCTCCATGGTGAGCTGCCGGCCCGTGCCGACCTCGCGGAGCTCGAACTCCTCCTTGACCACGAACTCACTGCCGTCGTCGAGGTTCCGGATTAGGCACCTCGGGTCGGCCTCCTCCCCCTCGGGCGTGGCCTCGGAGGAGCCCGACGACGCCTGCCGCGACCGCCCCCCCAGCGGGGGCTTGACCGGCGCGGCGCCGTCTGATCTGGATCGGGAGATGGGCGAGACCGCCGCCGGTCGTACGGGCCCGTCGTAGGAGGCCGATCGGCCCATCTCCAGGCGCGCGAGGGCGGGGTCCCCGGCGAGCCCCATCATCTGGAGCAGCCTCCGGCGGCGCTCCTGCACGGGCGCCGGTTCGGACATCCACACGTCGAGAGCGGCTGCGGCCGCCGCGGCAGCGGAGGCGGTCCCGTCCCGGCGCCGTCGCGGGAGGCCGTGGTCGTCGTCGTCCGAGGCGGAGGTGGAGGAGCCGGAGGAGGAGAGCACGCGTTCCCGCGACTCGTAGAACACCTCCTCCTCCTCCTCTTCCTCCTCCCCGCCGCCGGCGCTCATCTCCGCGCCCGCATTGACAGCCGAGCCCGGGGCAGCAGATCGAATGGGCACGGCGCCCCCTCGCGGGGAATTGCCCGGCCGGCGGCACGCGTCGACGACGCGTCGACGACGAGGACTGAGGGGGAAGCAAAGCGACCGCGCCCGCGGGCGGGTGGCGTCAGATCCACCAGGAGCACGAGGCCCGCGACCGGTTCGTCGTCGGACGGGCCAATCGCGACGGGTTCCTGCCCCGTGCCGCGCGCCTGCCTCTCCCCGCCTGTGCTGTGCCTGCCCTCGTAAAGTGGTGGTTGGCGCTGGTGCCGTCGTCGTTGTTATTGCGGTGGTGATGCCATCCCCCTCCCCGCTGCGCCTTGCCCCCCTCTGCGTGCGTCGTTGGTGGTGGCGGTGTTTACCAGCGGCTACTGTTTACTGTCGGGTAGGCAGGCGGTACAAATCGTCCTCGGCCGGGAAGGGGGTGGGGGAGGGGAGGGAAGGGAAGTTAAAATCCCGGCGGCCGCGGGGCCCAGCCATCAGCCGGAGTGCTCGGACGCGACAAGTGGGAAAGTGTAACCGCTCCTGCCGTTTCGGGGAAGTGGATTAGTGCCAGGGGCATGCCGGGAAGGCCATCGATTTTTTCTTCTTCTTTTTTTCTTAGAGAGAGAGGGAGGGAGGGAGAAAAGGAAAGGCCATCAATTTGGGGGCGTGTTTTGGGATTTTTAAGGTGAGGTGGCGTGTACACCAGGCGTCGGCGCAGCGGGGTGAGTACGGGAGGCGAAAGGAGGGCGATGAGGAGGCGTCTGGCTGCCGTGCGCCTGGTTCTTTTTACTTTTCGGTTGCAAGGAATAAAAAGATGCCTATCGCATCGCATCTCTCTGGTCTCTGCTTCTCTGGTGAAGGTCTCGTGCCATCGGACGTTTGGCGACGTCATTCGTACCCGGGTACTTTTGTCCACCCACGGGCTTTGATTTGTCGTCTTTGTTATTTTCCGCAAGGTGGAAAAGACTTCTCTTTTATTTTTCGCGAGTTGAAACAACGACAGCGACACCGCGTAGTCAGACAGCATCCGAGTGAAGATTTTCAACGAAGCCTCTTCTGTGCAAGGGTTGTTCGCACAATCGCACTCGTAAAAATGAAGATGGTGAGCCCAAATCTTTCCAAAAAGAAGAAGAAGAAGACGGTGAGCCCAAGCACGTAAAGATTAAAGAACACACATGTACAGGCACCGCACCATGTGCCACGGCTAGCAGATTGGCACCACATGCGGCGTGTGCGTGTCAGGAGTCAGGACCATCGCGCAAAACAGTTCATCAAGAGATCCACCAAAGTCTCCCCGCGGCGGCCGGGCTGCCGGCAGGCATCCGATGCTAGCAGCACCAGCACGCCGCGCGCCTCCGCTCTACCCTCCCGTCCCTCTCAAGCCCCTCGCCAGCGAAAACCCCAAAGTCGCCAGGCGGCGACACGCCCAGCTCCGCAGCTCCCTCCCCGTCCCCGTCCCCGTCCCGCTCCGCGCGGCACGACGCGACGATTGACTCCGAACCCCGAACAGCGAACACCCCCAATCCAACCCCCAAGCGCGTGCCGCGCACCCGCAAGCGTACAGCTGCCGCCGCGCGGTCCCGGGGGCAGCAGGGTCGCGGCGGCACGCACGCATCTGGTGTCCCTTCGGTCCCTGGCGCTCCCGATCGCGGGTCGCGATCGACGGGTGGTGGATCGGCGCGCGGGCGCAGCAGGCCGCCGGGGGTGCACACTGCGCAAGCCGCGCGCGCGCGACAAATTGAGCAGAGCAGGGCGAGGGCGCAAGCGCAAGACCACCGCCCGGCTGCCTGCCTGCGCGCCCAAAAGATGGCGACGAACCGCAGCGGGCGGCCAGGCGAGCGGACCACCGCCCCCGCGCGCCGGGTCCCCGCGGCAATTACCCGCGCTGTCGGAGCAGCTAGGGGCAGCTGGATGTCCATGCTTCTAGCTGCTGCAGCCCGTCTAGCTCTAGCTAAAGATGCTCGTTTATCCCCCAGGATTACTGTTCCGGACCATATGCATACACATGCACCGTACTACTGGCGTACGTACAGAGAGGCCGTCTGGTCGACACGCCTCTCTCTTCTACAGGCGATCCCCGGAACGCCCCGGCGCCCAGCCAAAGAAAAAACAACAGCGCGTGTCCATGTCTCCAACGCGCTGGTTACTGCTCATCGTGCATGGGCAGCATGGCCAACATGATTTGGTTGACAGGTTAAGGGCCCCCGAGCTAATTAAGCAGCTAGCTTCTCGTGGACTCGTGGCGCGCAGCGTCTGTCCAGCCAGCTCGGCGGAAAACGACGTGGTGAAAGTGAAAACAGGGTTAGTGAACGCAAATGGCGGTGTTCGTGGCGGTTTTGCCCACCTATGTATGGCCTCCTGTTCACGGAATGGCCGACCGGGGCGGTCTCCTTCCGGTGAATCCACATCCACCGTCCATGGGTTTGGTGCGAGCACGATAGATGTAGAAAGCTGAATTATTGCGGCGCAACAAAGCCAGCCCATACTGTCTCGTATGTTCTCTTCCTCGATACGGCTCCCTTTCTGTACAGGTCCAGAAAAGGACCGAGCAGCAAACAGGGTACAGAGTATTGCAATGCGAGTGTGTTTTTTTTTTCTTGTTAAAAAAAAACGAGCATGAGGATTTTAGCGAATTAGGGAAATGTAGTTGTATACAGAATTCAACGTCAAAGATCGTGTTAGCAAATAAACAGCTAGCTCCCTGCAAGTTAAGACTGCTGAGAATATTGAAAACCCCTTGTCCCCTACATTCCAGAATATTGAAAACCCCTTGTCCCCTATATTCCTTTCCTTGAATTATGCATTCTCTCCAGAATCTGCTGCTCTAAGCAAATCCCTGAATTTTTTTTTGAATGTTTTTTTAAAAAAGCAAATCCCTGAAGTTGATGATCTCCCAACATCCAGACGAAAATACTTGCTGAGTTGTGCTCATCGACAAAGTCAGCACTAGCAAAGCCAAAGACGATGACAAAGACGATGCTGGAGAATACATTACTCGCAAAGCAACCCTCCAACGTGCTAGCTATACAAATATAGTCCTCTTTAGCTCTTAGCCTGGGATCTCGTACTATAAATTAAGAGCACGGGGGTTTTGACTAACTAAAGGTGGTGGACGATGACATGACCGTAATTCTTAGCGCGCACTAGATCTAATTAATCTAATCCAGTCCAATCCCACTGGCCCGGTGACCCGTGAACAAGAGTTTTGCCCAGGATTGCAAGGGAAGGCCGCTAGTGGATAAGATGGGTGCTTACGTCCAAGCAGCATTAACGCTAGGGCCGTGCTTAACTGAAACAAGCTTACAGCTAACTCTGTTGCTGCTCCTGCTAACAGCTTTTGCGTGTTGACAAAAGTAGATAGAGGCTTGTACTGGAGTAGTAGCCCTGCTAGGGGGGCAGGCTGGGGAAAGCCTAGTGCCGTAGCCCCGCGTAGGCGGAGGGTGGTACCGGCTGGAAAAGCCTGAAAAAAGCCCCACTGAAAACATGTGTCCCCATCACTGCAGACGCTGCCGATGGCTGGATTTACCGCGGTCCACGGCCCGGCCGCGCCGCGCCACGCCACGCGCGCGCATATGGAACAGAAGCACGCACCCGCGCAAAGCATGTCATGCCAAGGTGGCTGCCGCGTGACCTGTTGCCATCCCCAAACAGTGGCCCCGCGTCGCCGTCGTCGTCGTCCCTGCGGACTCCGAGCGCCGCTGCCCGGCGGTTGCGGTTTAAAAGTCTTCTGGCCCAGACGCCACATGAACCTCAGTGAGTGAGTGAGAGAGAGAGAAACCCTCCTGAGACTGCTGGGCGAGCCGCCCGTACCGGGCCGCCCGCGGCCCGCCCCGTGCTTTAACGCCAAAAAAGTCCAAGCTGCGTTTTTCACAGGGTACGGCGCTGTTCACCGGGCCGATCCGGTTAGCCGACAGATCCCTCAGCAATGCCTCTGGCGCACCGACGGCCGAACGCGGACGACAGAAACTCCGAAAGTGCAAAGCCTAAACAGAACGGCCACAGTGCGCGGGCAGCACTGTGTCCAGCGACGATGCACGCCCACAGAGTGGCGCTCTTCGAGAGTGCATTGTCTGAAAAGGCTATTCGTCCGACAATCATTTTTCGAGCTAAGCAGGCATTAGTGTCAGAGAGAAACGTGGGTACGTGGCGATCCGGGCACAGGGCGTGCCTGCCTGCCGAAGAACCGCGGCGATTCGATTGTCCCGGGGCTGGGAGGCATCGTCGCCGCCAACGCTCCGGTCGCGAGCGGGCAGGGGCATCGATCCTGCTATTGCAAGTCAGTGCGCGCGCTGTACCAGCTCGTGGCGCGTTCGCTCGATCACCAGGTGCAATGGATACAGAAAAGCTTGCTGGCGGCGCTCCGGCTCGCTGCTGTCGATGGCGATCCTTCTGGCGTGGCCTGTAAGTGTCAGTCTGCGCGTAATCCTTCTGCTGTGCGCTTACCAGCACTTTGTGTGGAAAGAAAGCGAGCGAATAATTAGTTTATAAGTAAACAAGAACAGAAAAAACCAAAAGAAACAGAGGTATCCTAAGCTTTAAGACGCAGAGGTATCCTAGCGGTAGAGCGTGAAGCCTCCATCTTAGGCAACAGCTATATGAGCTATCGCCAGTCGCCACAGCAAAATCTCGTGTGATGACCTACGCATGGACAATGCATCGCCAATATTTTACGCGAGACAAGAGTACGTAAGAACGATATGAATCTCGGGACCATGCACACCATGCTCCACTGTGGGCGAGCATATTGCACCATGCGGAACAGGCACCCTGCCTCCATCACTGTAGGGATAAAGCGGCCGGTCACTTTGGTAATCGATGCCCTCGTCGTCGTTTGCCCGACCGAATCATGGGCCTCGCCTCCGCCCCCAGCAGAACGTTGGTTAGCCGCCCCCGCGACGTGTTGGCTTGTCGACAGGAACCATGGACATCCCGCTTGCCGCATGCCGGTCCGTGCGCTTGCGCGCGGGCGGCGCGGTCGCTCGATCGACAGGGTGCTAGCTCATGTGCTGGTGTGCATGCGCGGCCGGCTGGGAACAGGCCGCCGTCGGTCGATCTCGTCGCGCCCTCTCGAGCCGGCCGGGCCACGCGCGCGCCCACGCCAGGGATCGGAGACGCGCGCGGAGGGAGCCCCCGGGAGGGCGACGTCGCGGGCCATGAACGCGCTCGTACCACCGCGCTTTACCAATCACCAGCCGTACGTCCTGCCGCTCGGTTGCTAGCTAGGCCACCGGCGCGCCAGCTGCCTGCCTGCCTGCCGGTTTCACCAACCGTGCATGTGTGTGTAAACAAAAAGGAAAGATCAGCGGTCCGGGTTTTAGCTATAGAGGGCGTGCAAAGCCAAAAGGTCTAGAGCTAGAAGGGTTTAGATATGAGACAGGGACACTAGGACACGCGTTTGTGTGTGCTAGGGATTAGCTGGACCGTGAGGCAGGAAGGACGGCACGTACGAAAGGGATCTGGGAAGAGCATGACGCGCTCGGTTGGTGGCGTGATGGAGCTAGCTCGATCGATGCCTCGCTCGATCCTTGGCTTAATTGTGCTCTTCTATTATTGATGGATGCCGTGCGTGCGTACGAACGGAATATTTATGGGCAGCGACCGCTTACAGCTCGATGAAATTGAACCGCGCGCTTATATCCTTCGTAGATTATTATTACCTGCTGCCGGGCGGTTAGCTGACCGACTAGCTACCACACGAAATCGCCGGAGAGGATATACGTCATTATCATGGGTCGCGAATCATGGCATGACACGCACGGCACTAGGTACATGACCGTCGCTCGCGCACGCCGTATACTTCTCCTGGCGTGGTTGGACTCTGGTTTGCGGTGGTTTCAGAAACTGGTCACGTTGGGGCGATTGTAGCTAGCTGCCAGAAACTTGGCAGGTGCCACAGGTGGCTTTTTTGCAATCAGGTGTTTACGTACTCAGGGTCTCAGGGTCGGAGTAGTTGGCTCGCTATTGGCATACACTAAAAGCAAGCTTTTGTGAGAATCACCATTACGTGCAGTGGGATCGGAGGACGTCGAAACTTTACTCCGGCAGCTAGCTAGGCGCTGCCGCGCCGGCCGGCGGTACTGTGCTTACCACAGTGGAGCTCAAAACTCAAAAGGCTCTGACTTCCGCACCGAAGATCTGTCTCTTTGCAGCCGATGCTCGTTCTGGCCATAACGACCGCCGGGTCTGACCTTTCCGCGGCTATCTGGTCGATCGATCCCCTCTGACCGGTGACTAGCACTGGTACTCCGCTCCTCCGTGATGCCGCCCTATTACACATCGGTGTCAGAGCAGAACCGGGTACATCCTCGAGGAAGGAGCAACGCCACGGCACATCATGGATTCATGGGACGCAGAGGCTAGCCCGGGCCGGGGCCGGCCGGCCGGACGGAGCGCCTCCGCATTATTGTACGGTCGAAGGATCACGTACCGCGCTCATAAAGGGTGGCCAGGAAACAACGGACGGACGGACGACGCATCCATCGGCCGGCCGCCGGCCACCACTCTGCCAATAATTCGCCTGATCCACGCGCATGCATGCGCCCGATCCCGAAAACCCCTCCCACGCCGCTGCGCGATCAGATCATCCGGCACGGCATGGGCGGGGGCGCCGTACGCGCCCCCATCGATCGGCCAGCGCCCGCCCCAGCAGCGGTACGGAGTCGGCACTGCCGCGCCCCCAACAGTCGCGCGCCCGCGCCTCCGCGGCATGGCGCGGGCTCCTCAGCCCGCACTCGCACGGCATCGATCAAGGGCGTGCACGGCCCCTGCCTGCCGCGCGCGGCGATGGGGCCTCTGCGGCTCTGCGGCGTGGCACGGCAGGGAGGCCAGCCAGATCCGTGGATCGATCCAGAGCACGCGTGCGCGCGAGTAAAAGCCATCGAGGAGAATAATGGGAGCGCTGCTGTAGCGAGGCCGTCCGTTCCCGGTGGACCGGGCATAGGCGTAGGTGGTGCGCCCACGACGCCGGCGGGCAGCTGTGCGCATCGATCGCATTAACGCGCGCGCTCGGTCAGAAGTGGTCGATCAGCTAGCCACGAGCAGCTACCGATCCGACCAGTACTACTCCTAGCAGCTAGCGCCAAGGACCGGTCCGGTTGATGGAGTCCAGCGGCGGCACTCAACAGGGCCTTTAACTGGGGTCCTAGACCGCTAGACGTAGTAGACTCTATACACGAGATCGGACCCCAATTTTTTTGGCAGGTCTTTAAGCTTATGTAGGTTCCGGTCCATGGGCTACGTGGTACTAGTATGTACCAGCTTTAGCCTTTAGCCCACCTATTTGTGTCAGGAAAAAAAAAAGGAACGGTGCATGAGCACAGTAGCGCATATGTGTACGGTCCACTGCATGGATGGTCTTCGAGAAAAATCGAGCAACTAAAGTTTATTCCTGATCTCTTTTAATCCCTAACCTCCCAAAATGAAGGACTAAATGAAGAACTACTTCCTTGGGAATGACTAAAAGTTAAAGATATAGGAGGACACCCCCACCCCTTCATTATTGCCTTATTCCTTGAATTTTATGCATTCATTAGGGATATTTTGATCTTTGTTTATTTGCTTTATTAGCCTTTAGTCTCTAGATTCAAGATAGGATCTAAACTTTAGTCCAACCAAACAGGCACTTGGTGAACAAGTTTTGGATGGTTGGTGCCAACTACTACTACGCGACTAAACGAATTGGTGCATGTTTTCCTCGTTTGATTAGCCCTTTTTTTAAAGAAACAAAGGTTTCGTAAACAAACTCCTTTTAAAAAGGGCTTTGCCACATTCGATAGGCCTCTGTTGATAAGCGGCGTGCGAATAATTGGGATCAGCGACGGATGCCTCATGCATGCGTTCTTCGACCTGTTCGTGCCACGGAACCAACCAGCTACTACTCGCGGGGTCCGGCCATCTGCGTCCATTCTAGAACAGGCAACCTGTTCCGAAAGCGCACACGCATGATGGCGCGCATGTGGCATGTATGGACATGGACCAACAGCTCCTTAATACGTCCATAAATTCAGAAAGGGCAAACAGTGGAGCAGAAACAACACAGAGAAGCACGCAATAATGTTCAGCGAGCTCACGAGCACGGAGCACCGCCATTCCCACTCCTCGATCGAGCTCGACGCTCGGGCATCATGTGTCGACCGATGCGCGCTCGAGAGACGCCGAGGCATCGTGCCGGGGATCTTCCCCCATCCCCAACCGTTCTGTCCTGTGCCCGTCCATGTCAGTGCGTTTAGGGCCCCGAAAGCCACTCCACAACCGCCGCTGCCGGCCGCTACGCTCCTGCACTATCGCGAGTGATAGCGGCGCGTGGGGCGGAGATGGGCACAAACCCGGATGGGGGGAATCGACAGTGGCGGCGTGGGCGTCGCCCGCGGGCGGGCGGGCAGGTTGCCCATGTCCGGTTGGCGGTTGCCGACGTCGCGCGCTGTGGCGGGCTGGCGGCCACTTGTGTTAGCGTTTCGAGCATCATGAATTCATGATGTTACTGTTGGCAATCCTAGGTACACTCAGATTTGGCCTCCTCCTGTTGCCTGTCGCGGCCGGTTCTTTTCTGTGCATGCTTTTTTAAGGAACCTTCTCGTATAGTATACGAGGTTCTTACAAAGCAGATACTTTGATGGTGCAGCTTTAGGTGCGTATGAAGAAAAGATACCTGAAAGTGACGCGCACCAAATCGGACGGACTCCGGAACACTACTACCGTGCCAGTCTGAAAGTGAAAGATTGTCCTGGCATCAATTGCGTCGTACTATTGCGCGCTTGCAAACCAAACTGTTTGAGAGTAGTACTACGCTGCTAACTGTTTGTTAGGATGGTCCGTAGGGACGCAACGACAATCAGGTTTCTGGTGCGCCGTGCTGTGCTCGCTAGGGACTCGACCCCCCTATTCACCGGATGCACGGCGTCTCGTATGTTGGAAAACCCTGTTTTTCGGTTTGCCCGAGGCTGTTCTGGCTGCGAGACAAGACTTGTGATGCGTGACGTGGGTAGGCTTAGGCTCCTAGCTCCGGCGAGGGTTCTGATCCCAATCAGAGAGCGGGGCTTGCCGGCTGCGCCGATGGTGGTTGCCACTGTGAAAACATGCCGAGTAGCATGCCCCGGGAATACGACTTGATTTATCATTACTGGACTAGTACTAGTTTGTCGATTTCTAAAGAGGGTGGAGGCGTGCGTGGAGCCCTTGTATCAGTTCCAGGCAATTTCTTGCCGTGTAGATACATCTGCGCCAGGGGAATTGAAGCAGAGAGTATCCCTGCTCATCTCTGATCACCACGGAGTACTGTAGGCACTGGAGCCTCGGGCGTTTCGGCGACGCGAAACATGCCGAGTGAGCCGTATCTACCACGCATGCGTGCATTGAATCGTCAATCGTGCAGTGCGGACCGTGTTACTCGGATGTGACTCCATAGTTGAGATGATTGAGCAGTTGCGTTTGCTAGCTCAATGATTGTGCGTGCTTTGTTCTTGACTGCTCCTCCTCGCAGACGGGCGGCGACAAACGAAGATAACTGCGGGAGGGGACAGTGATCTCATAGGGCGCCCAGCGGCAGGATCCTAGGCTAGCCTATAGGCGCGTTCGTCGGTTAGCTGTAGGCTTAGCCTTTTTAAGGTTGGGTGGCTCAGGTCGCAGAGCCACAGAGGTCGTCGACGCAGCGAGATCAGGGAGGGATGTCGTCCAAAGTTCACAGGTTCCGGTCGTGATTCGCGGGTATTGGCAGGTTGGTGAGGGGCAGCGCCGCTCGGCGCGTGGTGCTTGGACTTGGACCCGACCCCAGCCGCCAGAGTGAGGTGACACCACCGCGCGGACGCGGAGGAGCAGAGCCGTTCCAAACTACAGCTCATTCTATTTTCTAAAATTAAACTATTTTATATTTAATTAAAATTATATGAAATATTATAAAAATTCATGACACCGAATAGATATACTATGAAAATATATTTAATGAACAAACTAATGATATCATAAATAGTAGTATTTTATATAGATTTGATTAAACTTGATATGTTTTGACTTTTTAAGAAAGTTGGAATGATTTATAATTTGAAACACAAGGAGTATGGTTCATTTACAACCGGAACTGGAATGAATGGCATGCTACTGTGGCGCCCGTTGTTTGGCATACTTCCTGTCGGTTTGTTTGGGAGATTTGCATGGTCGTGAAGGCCGCAACCTATCGACTCCTCGACACTCAAGCTTCACGTGCATTTAACAGAAGATATACTAGGTAGACAAGAAAATTGCGGGTACTCACTCTGCAGACGGGCTGTTGCTTGCACATGTCAAAATACTCCAACTCATAAACGCGAATTATATTTGTCTAGAAATATGTTCTCGTGAAATAAATTTTAACATAATTTAGGATTCCTACTAGCTTTACAGTTTACATGACCGGAAGGAGTATTTTATGTGGGTTGCTTGCTCAAAAGAAGTCCTTTTATGTGCATATTAGTACATCCTGGAGGAAGAAGAAGACTAGACAAACCGTTTCCCCGAAATACTTCTCCATGGGCCTTTAGTAATAAGGAACACGGGCCCTTTCCTGGACCCTGTGTAATGGAGGAGACGTGGCTTTCGTGTAGCGGGCTCAATTCGACGGACTTGATATATAGGCCCGCTCCATGAGAAACGCCACAACCTGGCCCATATTTTTGTTTAGAGCCAACGGATCTCAAGGCCCGCAAGCTGCCGGGATGAAGGAAACATTCTTTTATTTTGGTGATTTATTTACCTGTATGTCTACAAAAAATTAGAGTACTTGAACATGCGTTCAAGCATATTTGTCAGACAGAATTTCAGCCGAGCCTCCGAGAACTGAGGGACTGAGGGTATCAGGATCCTTCTCTCAGCGGATATCCCTGCAGGTAAAGGGAAATCATGATGAGATGTCGCATTTCCTTATCATTTTGCGTGATTGCGCAATTAGTATTCAGCAATCGTACGTGTGCCGTTCAAGCCAAGTCATTGTTTACGGTCCATGCGATATGATGATGCCGATCATATCTTCTGCTTCCGGAGGACGGAAGGATCGATCGAGCTGGTACATATCTAGCATAGATCATCTACTCTCAATCATCAGCGGGAAAGCCCAAGACAAATATATAAGACCCACCGGTTCTTGTTTCATCTGCCTGAACTTTCATCGGATCTGCTGATTAGCTGCCGAGTTTTCTGCAGGTAGTGACGACGACCAGCGGCGGCCGGACCTCGCAGCATGTTTCCATTTCTTTGACCTGGAGCTAGCTAGCAGAAGATATTTCCCTAGTGTTCTGTAAGAGATGAGAACCAAAAGGTTTGCTTGCAAATTAAAGTATCACTTTTACTCTAAAAAACTTTAAAATATCACTCTACTAGCTATCAAGTGGCTAATCAGTCTCTTCCTGCCTCCGTTTTGCTAGTGCGTGTGGTTAGGTATGACGGCGCGTTCGAGACCTCGAGTCTTAGAAATTTGTAGCGCGTGACGGCTGTTTTGGACAGTGCTGCATGAGATATTTTCTGCTAGCTAGAGCCAATTCGGACCTGCAGAGACGCCTCCATTTCTCCGTGGCGAGTAATTATCCTCAGTGACCAGTGTCTTCAATCAAGTATATATATGGCGCACTTTGCTTGCTTGGCGTACAACCAAAGTCACACAGGTGACGCCAATTCTAATCACTTCACCTCCGTTTATCCGATGATATGATGTTAGTTTTCTATGCCCTCTCGGATTGGTCTTGATTCTTGAACATCGATTGGCGAAGAAAATGAATCGGCTTTGTAAGCGGTAACCCGGGAGCTCTGCCTCCTGAACCTGAACGCATCGCCTGTGCAAGTTCAGGTGGTGAACGAACGAACCATTTTGCAGCAAAATTCGAAGGACAGAGAGGACAGATTCAGAGAAACCACAACGGCATGTGTCTGTGCTTTTCCTCACTTCACTGAATTCTCTACTCTATGCTTCTTTTATGCACCAAAAATTGCTCAGCGATTTGGTAGAGCCTTCAACAGGTCTATCATTCAAAGAGCTCTTTTACAGTACACAATAATACCTAGTGGTACATTATTTATGTAAAATCTAACTAGTTATTATTATGAATAATTTAGTAATTATTACATTGTAAAAGGTGATATTTCGAATGAAATAGTCTTTTAAACTTTATGTTAGTATCAAAAATAAAATTATAGTGATGTCATTTGTGTTCTTTTACCATGATATCCTTATACTACCTATACTACTCGTGTATACTACCCATATCACATGTAAAGATTTCAGTAGTATACAATTAATCTTAACTGTCGGATGTTTTTATACTAATCCTTTTCGAATAGTAGTATAGTCTAATATTGTGTACTTTAAAAGAGCTCCATTCGAATAAGCAGCCCTCGATCCTTCAATAACTATATATACGTCAAAGTCGTTGTCAATGAAGAACAACAAAATGTAGGAAATTGTGGGCTATGCGGTCTACCTTCTATTCCTTTGCCTTATTTGTGTTGCCGCTCACAATGCATCATGAGGTTAGAGGGTAGGGACAATAGACTCCACTTTCAGATGTAATAAGTATTCCATCTGTGTTCCGGAGAAATCCGTGTGACTCCTGAACCATGTCACCAACCACGATCATACATGTCAATTTAATGAGTCTAAAATATATTAGTCCCTAGCACATATGTGTGAGTCATGTGCCATGATCAGTTCTATATATATGAGATCAATTCCAATTTGATCATGTGGGTTAACAGCTTGCAGAGCCGATCCTGCAAAACAAACACAGCTCTTTCGTCATGCTATACCCGGGTCAAACATGTACGTACATAATAAACATTTCAGTAGAGTCGATCTCAACTTGTTCCTCTATTGTATTCCAGCACAAACGTCCTCGACACTTCGAGTACAAATTTCTCGAGTTAGATTCCGCAACAATAATTTCCTGTTCACTCGCATCAATAAATAATTCCACAGGTGAATATATATAATGACTATAATATATGTGTTGGCGCTAGAAATCGGTCCAGCGGCCGACACACGACCCGGGAGAATCTGCTTAGCTCCTGTTCGGGTGAATGCCCTGGTGCGGTTCGCGCGGCGTGCCAGCCAATCTGACCTGTTGATTGGCAAGGAAGAACACGTGTCAAATTCGGTAACTGCGATCGGCTAAGTTTCCGATCGAGAGGACAAATCGGCAGATCGGCCGATTTACTGTAGTAAAGTAACCGGCTACGAGAGAGCGCGATCCTTATAGCCTTGTAGACAGAAAACTACTAAAACAATCGGTACAAAGCTTATGAAAATAACACTAGGAAAAGATCTAATCGGCAACGAACGGATCTAACAACAGAAGGTAATAAAAGCCGATACTACCGATTCCTAGCGGGATAACTGGTGATAAAAGCTAGAAAAACAGGTAAAAAACCTATGAATCTAGTTGATATCGATAACTGGTGAATAAATCTAAACGAAACGACAGCGATACGCCGGAAGTTAAAGCCTAGACGTTACTCGATAAGCGGAACTTACAGAATCGGCCGGAGATCAAGATGATGCAGCCCTGCCAACCCGCACGAACTCGTGAGAAGAAAAAACGATGGCGAAGTCGCCTGCTTGAAAGTAGTATGAAGAATAAAGTAACTTGTTGTATTGATTGATTGATGTCTTACAGATTTACAAAGGTAGCTATTTATAGCCCCGTACAAATAATCTTTCTTAACCGAGTAGGACTCTATCTCTAATTCAAACAGAAAACAAATATCTACAAGCACAATCCGTGTTAAACTAACTACCCCACGCTTCGTGGGCTGAACTCCACCTTATCTTTCCACCTAACCAGGCCCATACAGGCCTACTTTAGTCCTCCTTCCTGGTCGGGCGATTTCTTATCAGCAAAGGGCTGCCGATTGGGAACCTGAAGCGAAGCAAAAGCCACTTGACCGATTCCACACTGTAGCACCTTTTGACCGATTCCCAACTGTATTCTTTCGATTTCTTCCCTCTTTGACGCCGATTCTACTGATGACGAAATCTGACGTCAACAATATGATATGAAATAAATGTTGATAGCTACGTATAAAAAAAACCAACACAAAAGACATGCAACAAGGACCAATTCGTTACGCAACCAGTCGACCTTCGATTAAAAATCTTGTTTTTATCGAGATTGTCGCTTTACTGTCTGCTGGGACTAGTTCTACTTGAAGCTTTGCTGCGTTACATCATCTCGCCACCCCATGGCAAGCATTAGCGATGACGACTCGGATAAGAAGACGCGCAATGAGGCTAATGAAAGCTTACTTTGACAAAGACGTAGAATTTCAAATTTACCATGCTAATCCATTGAGTGCGACTATTCAAATTGTGAGTGTATATATATGGTTTCTTGATGATTCAATTCCAAATACAAATAGTATATAGAGGTCTAGAACCCTAGCTAGATTCTACCAGCTCCAGCTGATCTTGTCAGTTGTGTGCATATATATACGATGCCTAGACCATGGACCATTTGTTCTGATAACTTAGTTATATGCTTTGGTTAGCTGGTACGTACACATACGATGCAGTTATTATGAAGTAATCATCAGGAAGACCTACCCAAGTACCGTGCATGATGCTCTATGTTGCTTTAGTTTTAGTGAAAGATTTTACTTGAAGGTCTTATTAGCTTTCACCAGTAGGTGATATGTCCGTCGAGAGAGAGAGAGAGATATTCATGGTGATTTTAATCGATCTCAAGATCTCTTAACCTAGTTTCTCAAAAGTCTTTATTCGAATATGATAGGTACTTGTATGTATAGGAAATTAGGAAGTGAATGTGAGAATCACTGTGTTTCAAAGGATGGGGAAAACCAGTAAGCTACTAGACTCTTGAATGCATTGTTCCTCCGTGGTACTTCCAGTGAACTACTTGTGGTACCGGACATCAGAATTGTTCGGGGTCGGTCCGGGATGAGTTCCCCCGCCCCCTCTTCCTCCCCCGCTGCCACCGCCTTTGCGGCCGGGGAGCCTGCCCTCCCGCCGCCGGCGCTCACCCAGACACTGGCGGCTTCCACCTCCTCATGGGGTGACGCTCCATCTCCGGCGCCCATCTCCTCCAAGCCCTCAGATGCGCCGTCGGGCACTCTGCCCCTGTGCCCACCTCACCAAAGATCCAGGCCGTGCTGATGGGCACTCCTCCCTAGACAACCACCACCTCACCGCTCCCTTATGCAACGTCTCGCCACACCCTGCCGTTCTCCCCGACAGCGCGGCCCTTTCTACCTAGGTGTCTACTGGTCGGCCCAAGGAGATGCGGTGGTTGGACAGAAGCGACGACGAGCTCGAGTGCGTGAACTACGGCTTCTCACCCTTGCTTTCATCGTCTCCACGGCCGTCCACCTACTCGAAGGCGGCCCACCACCCCCAACCCCCATCGCCACCACGGCTGCGATGGGGTCGCCTGGCATGAATGCCGTTGCGACACCGGTGGCTGTGGTGGAGGAGGTTCCCCAGGCCGGGCGGCGACCACGACGTCGTCCATCCCGGCATGCTCAGAAGCGTCATCCTCCTTCACCGCGACAGCCTACGCCGCACGCTCGGAGATCCCCGACAGGACAGCCGCCAGACCACCTCGACGTGGGAGGCGACCCTTCACGCCACCGACCCCGGGTGGATGTGGAGGGTTTCCAGGAGGCCATGTCGTGCACCATGCGGCGTTGTCTTCGACGTGAGGAGCTAGCCACCGCTCGTGTCTGCTGGCAGCTGCGCTTCCCCCGCTCCAGTTAGGTGGCGGCACATGGAGGACAGGAGTGCGATTCGCGGGGTGCTGAGGAGCGTGGTTTCCGACGACAGGTGGTGCCGCAACGCTTCATCCGCACCACGACGGATAGCCCTCCGACGCCCACGGCCTCCCAAGCACCTAGCCGCACCCCATCCCCGCCACCTTCACTGATGGATTGCTCCACGGATGCCTCAACGGATCCAACCCACCCTGTGGTGCCGAAGTCGAAGTGCTGTTATGTGGAGCGTAGTGACGCCATGGCTGAGGAGGAGGATAGGCTCAACTGGGCGTTGATCGCCCAGGTGGGCAACGCCTCCAGAAACCTCAACACCGACGACGTGCTATAGGGAATTGCGGGAGCCACTGGGCTAGAAGCAGCCTCATTCTCCATCATGCTATCCTTCTTGGAGAGCTTCCTAGTGATCTGCTACTCCCAGGAGGTGCGGGACCATGTACTGGTAGTCAGCCCGATCCTTGTGGCAGCCAAAAGCCTCTCCCTTCATCCGTGGACGCTGCTAGCCCGAGCAAGCTCGGTGGTGCTCCTCCAGAAGGTCACAATCGAGCTCGACGGCATACTGGAGCACGCCTGGGACCTTGACACGGCGAGCAAGTTGCTTGCCAAGCATGCCTGGGTTGAGCACCTGGATCAGGCGACGGCGAGCAAGGTGGACATGTCCACATTCAAGCTCACGGCCTGGACCAAGGACCCCCACTCCATCCCTACATCCGAGAAACTCATCACGAAGCCGCTTATGCTAGTCATCTACTCCGATGATGAGATGCAGATGATCTTTGGTAGCTTGGAGCCCTACCTCAGTGAGAAGCGCATGTTGGAGTACCCCATCGACATTCACCTCTGCAGCATTGCAGACTTCCGGCCAAGAACGCCTTCAACCTCCGCCTCCTCCCCTTCCGACGATGGTGATAGTGGCCTGGACGGCAACCCGGATCACTCCTACGGGTTCCGGCAAGGAACAGGGTCGCGTCTCTCTGCTTCCCCCACCGCAAGCGTGGTGGCAGGAGGGATTGAAATAGCGGCAGCAGTGGCAGTGGTGGTGGCAGTGGAGTCACGTGCGCAACACCGATGAGTGTGGGAACCAGCAATGCTGCGGCCCTGACAATGACAAAAGAAGCTTTGCAAAAGAAGCCTATTGGGGAGGTGCTGCAAAAGCACTTTCGAAAAGCGGATTCAAATAGGAAGGCCACGACAACGGCCTGTGATGTGTTGGCCCAGGCAAAGCTCACAAGAAGCCTAGTGGAGGTCCCCGGCTCATTTGACCAAGCTGAGATAGCAGTCGAGTTGCCAGTGCGGGCAACCTTGGCTCTGTAGTAGGTAGTTGCTTTCGAGCTGTTGCTGCACAGGGATAGCTAGACAACACCAGTGCCTGACTACATGCTGATCTGGACAACACCAGTGTCTGACTGGTGCTGATTGAGTCTTCTCAGCTTGGGGGGATGCCGAGGCCAACATTGTTGTGGAAGGCTTGTCGTGCAGATCAACGCTGGCCTGGGGGGACCAGCATGGAGCCGGATCTGATGCGGCTACGCGCCAGCTTGCCGGCTGCCCCCACGAAGGCGCTAGTGGACGCCACTGCTGATGTGGTGACACAGACGGTGCATGCGGTCCTAGCGGTCTCTGCAACGATTGACCGCTCTGCCTCGCCAATTGACCCGGTTGCATGGGCCCTCGGTACGGGGTTGCAACCTGATGGGACGCAAGAAGAACATGACCAGCGGCCAACTAATTCGATGGACACAAACCATTAAGACGATGGGCCTCTCGAGCTTGACTCCCCACCAGGCTTCTCACAAACTGTGGCATCCGAGGAAGCTAAAAGGCTAAAGCATTTCACCAAGGAGCTCTAGCGCAAAATCAAATCACCATTGGTGCCGCGGCGAGCAAAGACCAAGCAGGTGGCCCAACCCGCGTCAGCTGGCGAGAAGCGGGAGCTACCAAAGCGACGCGAGCGCCTGGGGAATCACCCCATGGAAAACATTGCATCATCCAAGCGGGCGGAGGTGGTTCTCATGCGCCATTTTGCAGTTGTTCCCGAGACAGTTACCATCACGTCCGAGGGTCAGAGGGCTTATGACAAGCTCTACTCAGCTGGAATGGGCAACAAGCATTTTGAAGCAGTGAGGGATCTACTGCACTGCAGAATGCCTCCCCTATCCTAGGGATGCAGGCTTAAGCGAACTATCCGTTTAACTGGTTGTACCAACAAATGGATCAGATCACATTGATCTCATGGAATGTCCGTGTGCTTAATACAGGAGCGCGGCGTGATGTTGTTAGAGTATTAGTTGATGACACTAGAGCCTCTATCGTTTGTCTGCAGGAGACAAAGCTGAATTTGGTTAGCTGGTTTGTGATCCTCTCTATGTTTGGCTAGCAATTTAGTGACTTTGAGTACTTATTGGCGGTGAACACTTGTGGAGGCGCTTTAATTGCTTGCCGCCGTGACGTAGCCGCCCTCTCGGATCCTCATGTCAGCGTCTTCTCTGTCACTGTACGTGTGACAACCAATTCCGGTGAGCCACCATGGTGGCTCACAACGGTGTATGGGCCACAGGGTGATGAGCTCCACTTTCTGGAGGAACTAGAGGCGATTAGGGACATCTGTGCAGGACCATCGGTGATTGCAGGTGATTTTAACCTGATCCTTGACCCTACTGACAAGAACAACACCTAGATCAACTGTAGGAACATGACTCGGTTCCCTCATGTTGTTGACTCCGTGGAGCTGCTGTGGTGGATCCACCTCGGATTAGCTTGATTAGACCGGGTCAAGTCGCCTAACATACGACACCCATGCCTAAACCAAGTTAACACGAAGTGCCGTCGGATTTCATCCGATTTAACCACTTTGAACAGGATCGAGTTTAGCAACTCACGCGAAGGTGAGTGGTTCCAGAGAATACAATGAGTCCACTGAGTTAGACAAATTTACCCATTTAGTTCGATCGTAAAATTCAACATCAGAGTTTTACAAGATTCAAAAGAACAACAGAGAAAACACTAGCGGAAGACTTCGTCGGGGTCGGACATCCCTGGTGAGGCCAACCGGGATATCACTGGTTCCTCTCCTCGCCGTCCGAGGAAGGATCCCACTCGACCGTCCAGCCTGGCGGGAGCTGGGGCGGCCAAGCACCAACCAGAGAGGGGTCGGGAGCAGCAACTTCACCTGAAAAACAGGAGCCACAACAAGGCTGAGCTACTAAGCTCAACAAGACTTAACCGATCGGAGTAAAACTACTCCACACCTCTAGACATGCAAAGCTTTATGGCTGGGGGGTTTTATTTGCCAAAAGCACTAAGTGACAACCCTATTTTCCAAGTTTTAGCTCCGGTTCTAAGTTCGTTAGCCGGTCTAGGTTTTGCAACCTAATCTAAGCAATCATAGAGCCAAACAAGATGTGTAGATATGTCAACCAAACATTGCCATCATCAGATTCCTCATTTACTCAGGGTGACATAGCGATCAAGCAATCTCAAACTGTGAGAGGCAGACGAACCGATTCGAGTTCTTTAACCATGCATGGTGAACCTAGCCTCACGACATCCGCGCACCCGGAGGTCGCTTCCTGTGTCGGCCTTCCCCATCAATCTCCTAACCCGTGTCGGGCCCATTTCCTTTGGTGCAAGGTTCCACAAACCCGGCCTCTGCCGTTCTGTGACCACGCTTGCCACCACGTGCGACAACCAGCAGAGGAAACTCCGTTCCAAGAACAATGGGGCGACCGCTCACGTCTAGGTTCAATCCGGTACTAGGCTTCCTCATCCCATACTAAGTATGAGGCTAGTACTTTCAAACATTTGATCACGAACACCACCTATGTCGGGCCTTAGCAAGTTTTCATAGACAGACGGGGCGACCATCCAACCACCAAAGAGTTACCAAAACCCTGCCCCGTCCATCGTCCTTATAGTTATAACAGGAGAGTAAACATGCAACTCTTACAACTCGCGAGTGACAGGAAATCACTCGACTTTTACCGTCTCCTAGTTAAGCAATGCAGCTACTCGGTCCAACAGCTAGTGCTCAGATCATTGGGACAACTAAGTCATGCATCTAGGGTTTCACACAACTCCTATACGTAAATGCACAAGCATGTTACAGAAGGCATGCGCAAGTCTGGCAAAACACGTAGGATGTTCATGCAACCGGGGCTTGCCTTCAAGCAAGGAGGACGAGAACTGCTCGACTTCGGGGGCGACTTCGGCTTCGGAGAACAGGAGCTCGGCTACAGCTTCTTCTTCTGGCGCCGGGTGAAGCTCGTAGAAGCCGTCGGCGAGGTGCAGCTCTACACGAATGCAATGCAAGGGTTAGCATAGGTAGCTAATCAACAGCAACACTGGCTCGCCTGAGCCCAGAAACTTTCGACAGAGAGCAGGAGGTTACGGTGGTTCAAGAGAGCTGATGATGATCAAGAGGTAAGGGTAGGAAAGGAACTTATGATCTGATTCTTGAACTAGAGGATGTGATAAACTGGGGGTCCTTAGACGCAAGCGCTGAAGGGTTCCCAAGTTTTACACATACACCCTCGAGTTGAAGAAAAAGACCACAGCCGAACCCTCGGGCGAGGCGGATAAGGGTCGGCGGAACAGATAGGGTCGGGTGAGATGGAACCGGGGTCGGGCGGATAGGAGGGGTCGGGCGAGGCGGACTAGGGTCGGCAACTCACCTCCTTCCTGAAAGGAAAGCTTGGGGTCGGGAAGAGACAGACTTGGGCGGAGGGACTAAGGTTTGAACAGAAGCTAAGACCGGCGATGCTCCGGCGGCGGCGCTGCTTCTTGCGGATCACAAGAGAGGTTTTACGCAGCACGGAGGAGCAAGCTTTGGGGAAAACTAAGGGAGAAAGCTGAGAGGAGACCTCCTCAAAAACTTGGTGGGTGGCGCTATGAGCTTGAGCAGAGAGCGAGAGAAGGCTGAAGGCAACAATGGCGGAAGGAACTCCGGCGACGGGGGCATTCCTTTTATAGCTGCTGGAGCAGAGGAAAGGAAGCGGCGCGGGAGAGAGAGAAGGGGAGCGGCGCGAAGGCCGGGGAGAGGCAATGGAGTGCTCTGCCGTGGCGGCGATTGAGCGAAGAGGGCGGTGGTGCAGAACTCCGGGGGTGACGCCAGCGATCATTGCGTTCTGCCGTCAGGGCGGCGTAGGAGCGGGTAGACTGGTGGTTGAGATTTGGCGGAAAGCGTGCGTCGCCGTGCGGGAGATTTGATAGAAGCGACCGGTTTAACGGCGCTAGAATCGAGGGCGCACAGGTGAGAAGACAGGCGGACGCGGGCGCGGGCGAGAGCGCGGAACAACAGATTGTCGGGCGGTTTCTGACAGAGCGGGGGGGGGGGGGAAGGAGCTGTCGCGGCCGCGGTCGGGGTTGGCGGTGGAGGAATCGTCGTGTAGCGACGACCGGGCGGCGCGACTGTGGCTGAAGGGACGGAAAAGACGGGCGACATCGGGCTCTGGGGCCGGGATCTGGCGGCGTGATGATGGGCGTGGGAGGCGAGGCTCTGCAGAAAGGGGCGCAGAGGGCTTCCGCTGCCATTGGGGAAGGGGGCGCGAGAACCCACTCGGTCGCTTGCCAGAGACAAAACTGAGCGGCGGGCGTCGGAGAAGACGAGCCACGCGGCAGGAAGGCTCTGAGGCGGCCATGCAACTCGAGTGCGGCTGTCGCGGAGGATCTGGGAAAAAGATCTTGCGGGTCCACTGGTGGAGAGAACGGTGGTTGAGGAAGATTATCAGGATCCGACGGTGGGCTGAGCTTGCCGGGGTCGGGAGAGAAACGAATCGGGGAGGGGTCGGATCTCAGGGGTCGGGACCGGGCGGATAGCTGAGCACACGGTGCGGGAAAAAGCAAGGTAGAAGACTAGGATCAAGGGCTCTGATCAAGACTAACTGGGAAGGTTTAGGGGTCGGTCGTTACAGCTGCGGGACATACACTTACACGGGTGCACCTACACGTGGAGCAATGAAAGGCTAAACCCTACCTTAGTCAAGCTCGATCGTGTGCTTGCATTGGTAGATTAGGAGGAGATTTACCCCCGCTTCTTTCTCCGAGCGCTGTCTTCAAAGGATTCTGATCATTGCCCCTTGATGCTCCAAACTAATGCGTCGATCAGAACCAAACCGAAACACTTTGAAATTTATTGGCCAAAGTTTGACGACTTCCTTGAGGCAGTAACAAGGGGATGGCATTGCCCGGATGAGGTAACTAACGCATATAGTCATCTTGACTGTCTCATCCGTAAGGTGTCCAGAGAGTTATAGAGCTGGGCTACTAAGAAGATTGGCTCTGTAAAACTCTAGCTATTGGTGGCCAAGGAGGTGGTGCTAAAGTTGGATCGTGCCTAGGAGACAAGAACTCTATCGACCAGAGAGAGTGACCTACGAAAGCAACTCAAGCGTCTCTCACTTGGCCTTGCATCATTGGAACGCACCATCACGAGGCAACATTCAAGAATACTATATCTTAGTGATGGCGATGTGAACACGCGCTTCTTCCACCTACATGCTAATGAGCGCCGATGAAAAAATCACATAACAAGCATCAACGCTGGGGATGGGATGGTCTATACGGCAGATGAGATGGCGCAGGTGTTCTTTGACTACTTCGATGAGGTGCTTGGAACTGAATGGACCAGACACTGTGCACTGGATCTAGAGTGCCTGGGAATCAGGCCTCAAGATTTCTTGGCTCTAGAGACGCCATTCTCTCAGGAAGAGATCTGGATGGTGATCAAGGACCTGTTGCCTGATAAGTCTCTGAGGCCCGACAACATGACTGCGGCGTTCTACCAAGCTGCTTGGTCGGTGATCAAGCAAGATGTGATCCGGGCGATCAACACCTTCTCCGCAATTGACAGGCGAGGTTTTCTTGTGTTAATGGAGCCCTCCTCACCCTCATTCCTAAGAAAATGGATGCACACCAACCGAAAGATTACAGGTCCATCAGCCTAATACATAGCTTTCCTAAGCTACTGTCCAAGCTACTTGCCAACCGGTTGAGCAAGTCCATCAGTGATCTTGAGCTATGCAATCAGAGTGCATTCATCAAGGGTAGATCTATCCTCGACAACTTCAAAAATGTGCAGCGATCCGCAGTGCTACTTCAGAAATGCAAGGTGCCTAAGCTACTGCTCAAGCTCGACATATCCAAGGCTCTTGGATTTAGTGACCGACAGTCTACTAGGGGGTTGCCCAGGTGGTAGGTTTGTAGGCGGGGGAGATCGCAAGACCAAGAACTTAAATGATAACATAGGGACGCAAGGTTTAGACAGGTTCGGGTCTCCGGAGAGTAATACCCTATGTCCTGTATTCTAGTGGATTTTATTGCTGATTGTAGGTGCGAAGAGTTAACGTGAGGTGGGATGAGTTTTGTCGCCCTCGAGGGGCGCCCCTAACCGCCCTATATAGGTTGACGACCTAGGGTTACAATCAGATAGGATCTAATCCTAGTCGGTTGTTACATGGAAAGCAATCTGAGTCGGTCTACAACAAGTATCCCGTGATATCCAGGCAGAATCCATTCGCCTGGTCTTCGGACTTGTGCTCCACGTATCTTCATGCCTTGGTCCGTATGGTGTGGTCGGGCGAGCCCACCTGTCAGGGACGACCAGTATCCTGATCGGTGGGGATCCGTCGATACCCTTATACCTCAAAGGTCTTTGACACTGTTTCCTGGCAATTCCTCCTTGAAGTACTGCAAGCCTGGGGATTTGGGGATAGATGGCACGACTGGATTTCCCTCTTGCTATCCACGGCAACAACAAGGGTCCTCATCAACGGCCAACATGGAGAACCAATTGAGCACCATCAAGGCCTACGACAGGGAGATCTGCTCTCGCCAATGTTGTTCATCATCGTCATGGACGTTATGAATTATGAATCGGTTGTTCCGTAAAGCAAGTGAGGATGCAGTGCTGCAGCTTATGGGCCTACTGGCAGTGAAGCATTACTGCGTGCCAGATGTCGGTGTTTTATAGCCGGCAACCTACCGAGGGGTATCCTGAGGTAGTAGATTAGTTGGTCGGGGATCGCCGGACGTGGAACTTGAAGGTAAAAGCGAGGATACAGGATACGGATTTATATAGGTTCGGGCCGTCAGAGTAGCGTAATACCCTACGTCCTATTTGGGGTGTTGTATATTGCACACCGCGCTTGGATGTTGTTTGGTGTTGAGGATTTGATCCTCTGTTGTGGTTCTATGAGGTCTTCGCCTCTATTGGTCTGCCGATCTAGGTACCCCTGCGCTCCTTTATATACTTCAGGGGGCGGGATTACTAGTCGGTTACAAGGTATGAGTACCAGTAGGATTACATGGTATGAGTACTAGTAAGATTATAGGAGAATTCTAGTAGGAGTCCGCATTCTTCCTTCCATGCGGGTATTGGGGATCTATCCACAACATCGGACAATCCAAGGAATTTTGCAGCTCTTCGGAGATTCTTCAGGCCTACCTATCAATCTGGATAATTGCTCGGTGGCACCCATCTTCGGCGAGGATGAGGTCTTGCAGGAATTCCTGTCTGTACTGGCATGCCCAGTTCATCAGTTTCAAATCTAGTACTTGGGCGCACCGCTATCCACCAAAGCATTGCCAAAGTCGCAGTTCAGACCTCTGATTGAGAAGACAGCGGCAAAGTTGCCTACTTGGCAAGGTGCGCTATTGAAGAAGAGCGGAAGGTTGACACAGGTTAAATCAGCTCTCTCTGCTATGCCGATATACATAATGATGTCTGACAAACTACCGCCATGAGTGATCAAAGAACTGGACAGCATCAGGTGGAACTTCCTTTGGACCGGCAAGGACACTACCACATATGGAAAAAGCGCTGTTGCCTGGCCTACTATTTGCCGTCCGACAAATTGGGGAGGCCTCGGTGTCATTGATTTGAAACTGTCCGGCTATGCTCTGCGTATGCGGTGGCTGTGGTTGCAGAGGACAGACAGCGAGCGAGCCTGGTCAGCACTGCATATCAACATTGAGCCTGAGGTGCAAGCCCTCTTCAATGCGTCGGTAATTGTTCGACTTGGCAATGGATGCAAGGCCCTGTTCTGGCTTGACTGTTGGATTGACGGCACCTCTGTGGACAGACTTGCACCAAACCTGTTCCAAGCTATATCAAAGAGGACAAGGAAAACTAGAATAATGCAGCAAGGGATAATCGACCGACGATGGATACAGGACATTCGCGGCGGGTTGTCAGTGCAGGCCATCGTTGAATACATCGAATTTTGGCACCGGCTCTCAGACGTACACTTGCTGGATGACCAGGAGGACATTTTCTGGTGGAGATGGACTGCCGACGGCAAGTACACGGCGGCGCAGCATACCGGATAATGCACGAAGGAGGCACCAAACTGCAAGGCGCCGGACGCATTTGGAAGAGCTGGGCTCCGCCGAAGGTGAAGTTCTTCACATGACTGGCAAGCAAAGGTAGGTTGTGGACAGCGGACAGACGGTGTCGTCATAACATGGACGCCCATGACACCTGCTTCCTCTGTGATCAAGAGCCTGAAACTGGAGACCATGTCGTCGTGAGCTGTTCTTACACGAAGCAAATCTGGTGGGGCGCTCTGACTTGGCTGGGATGTGCTGCACCTTCCGAAATGGCCGGTCCATCCAAGAATGGTGGACGCACGTCAGGCGACTGCAGCCGCAGCCCAAGAGACGGGGCATCAACACGCTATCATGCTCATCTTATGGAGCATTTTGGAAGGAACGCAATGCGCGTTTATTCGACGGCCGATCCGCAACGGTGCATGAGCTCTTGGTGAGCATTCGCCAGGAAGCATCACAATGGATTGCGGCGGGGGCTAAAAGGTTGGAAGAACTGAGAGGAGAGTAGTAGGTACTAGTAGTAGTCGGTTGTAATCTTAGTGCACAATTGTGCCTAATGCCTTGGCATAAACTCCATGCGCCGCGATATAACAAATTTTCTCGATTTCGATGATCTTCTTAATCCGTATTCATGAAAAAAAAACTTTTGAATGCGTCAACTGTGTACGACAAGTGCAAAACTGAAGAAATACAGATATTCGACTATTCGTAGATTGTAACCTGCGGTTGGTGACGTGCCGTACCTCCTCACAAATCTTACGAGAGCCATATATGCATGCATGTCTATCTGGACAGTTCTTTTGTCATCATACGCAGCTAGATTTCGACAGATACAACACAATAACCACAAGCTACTGCTCATGCTTCCGTATCTTGTATAATAACCACAAGCCACTGCTCATGCTTTCGTACCTTGTATTGTAAGTGAAAATATTCCGCACGACAGTGCGATCTGATCCACGGTTTTGTAAGTGGCTGTACTAAACTGTAAACAGACCTGCTACTCCTTAAACTAATATCTGGTTCTAAGCACTAGAAAGATCATGTTTGATACATTAGTGCTAATAGTCTAGTTAGCAACTAAAATTAGCATAATGGATCCAAATAAATCCACTAACTATTACTTCTCTACCCTACTATCAATTAGTCTGACGATCCCCGGACTAAAAATTAGTTATATAACATCGGGCTAATTCATGGGTATCCAAACAGGGCAGTCTATTACTTGATTGGGGACTGCTAATAGATGATAATAATTGGTGGATTCATGTAAAAAATAGTAGGTGAATTTAAACAAATAATTATCCAACCTCAGTGCTAATATTCCCCGTCCCAAATTGTAGGTCGTTTTGATATTTTTATATTTATAGTTTTTACCATACATCTAGATATACATTATATCTAGATACACAGTAGAAGAAAACGATATACAATTTGAGGCGAAGGGAGTAATAGTCAGCAGCCAGCCGTCCATCAGCTAAATCAAAACAGAAGCTAAGTCAAAGACGACCTCTTTGTCGGCCGGGCTGGGTAATCATCAACTTATGCTAACACACGCCGGGTAGGACAGTGGCTATAGATAGATCCTCCGGCGCAAGTGGCGCCACGTTTCGATGCGCACTCGGGCTGCCGCCACCCGATCGACACCGCCTTTGCGGCAGCGTCGTGCAGCTTGCTTGACGTACGTGCGGTGCGTCGGCCAAAGCAAAAGTCTCCTCGCCCGATTTGCTCGCACACAGGCCGGTAGCAACAAAGGTCAGCGCCCTGGCCAGGGCCGGCCGCCGCCAGCCAACTGGGTGCCGCCGCGGCACGCACGAACGAAACCGTGTCTCGCTCGGGTCAAAGGCTCCAAAGCCACCGGGCCGCCGCTGACGGCCGGGGCCCCACTTCCTCGCGACACGCAACGGCCCCGGCCGCTGGAAGGCTGCCGTCGCGGCGGCTTCGACCACACAAACACGGGCGCATATGCATGCAAACCCGGAGTGGGTGGGCGGCGGCGAGCCACCGTCACGTACGACCGTGGTGGCCGCGAGCCGCCGGCCGGCGCTCGATGGCGGGGCCCCCGCCCAGCAGCGGCCGGATTTTTGCAGGAGGACGCGTTCGTGACTTGGTGGAGTGGAGCCGTGGGCTTTTCCCCGCGGGAAGCGAGGAGAGAAGTGAGGGTTCTTTTTGTTGGGTCGCCTGTGCCCGTTGGTGCCGAAAGCGATGCCACGCGAGTTAGGTACGCGCGCGGCCGGGGGAGCCGGGAGGTACGTCCTCGAGCACGCGTGCCCCCGGAGCCTAATGCGCCCAAAAAGAGAGGTCCAATGGCTGCCTCCGCCGCTTCGATCCATCTCTTCCTTTTTGTCATATTTTCCGGAAGAATCTGGTGCCGAGAAGCACGATTATTGGCCACGGGCCATCACTGCCAACTGCCAAGGTCCAAGGCTCCTGCAGATCCATCGGTGTCCACCGATCGATGCTGGTGGTAGTGTGGTGTGGTACAGTACGGCTGAGTTGTTGCCCTGACTAGGACATGATCAAGCATGCAATCAGACTGAGCATATTCGTGTTCTGCCACTAACCTACAACTCGCTTCCTCAGAGAAGAGATAGGATGCCTGCCTCTGGCGACGTGCATCCTCACCGAAATGTGCAGAATTAATGTTAGCCATCGTTAAGAGCAACTCCTAAAAAATTCTCCCCTAAAATAATGTATTGGGGGCTATGCTAAAAAAATTTCCTCCAAAAATATATCAACCCACAGCAGGACGCTAAAAACTACCCCAATAATTCAAAATAAGCCACGTCATCATAATTGGGCTCACGTGTCATCCAATATACATTCCTTCTCTTTTCGACCTTATCTTCTTCCCAGAGACACAGCTCACCACCGCATCTCTTCGACCAACCGGCCTGCCGCTCGCCCACAGCTCCCACGCCGCAACCCATCCTGCAGCCGATGGCCTTTAGTGGGGCCACAGCCCCCCTCCCTCCCGCGGTCGCGGGGCTTGGTAGCGCCCGCCTCAGCACAGGCCGCGCGCGTAGGCCACGGGGCACGGCGGCTTCGCCAGGACCGGCCGGCCGCCCAGGTCGCTGGGCACGGCAGCGCCCACCAGGCGAAAGGCGACGTGGGAGCAGGGATCAAGCCGGCGGCGAGTTGGGATCGATTTCCGAACGGGCAGATGCGCTGGATGGATGGATTGGTTACTTGGAGAGCACAAGTCCCTATCCCACCTCGTGCTCCGGACCGACAGTGCCGCCACGTTCCGCACCATGCTCGCGTTCCCGCGGCTGCGCGACGCCGGCTACGTTCCCATCATAGCCAAGGCCATTGAGCTCGCTCTAGATCTTGCTCTTGGAATGCACATGTCGCTGATTAGCTCGTAGCTAATGATCCTGCAGAGGAGATGCTCGATGAGCTGGTGCTGGATCTTGAGCCGCTCCGCATGCGGGACCTGATCCGCGTCGATGGCAGCAACGCCGATGCGCTATGCGGCTTCATTGCCTGCGTCGCTGGCGCCATCCGTTCCTTGACGTCCGGCGTTGTCGTCAACATGTTCAAGGGGATCGAGCGCCGGAGCTCATCAAGATCCGGTGCGAGCTCTCACTCCCGGGCTTCGCGGTTGGGCCGCTACACCTTGGCGCCGGAGCAAACAACCCTGTGCGCGCCTGACGTGGAGGAGCAGCCGGGCTGGGGACGCGCCGGCGGCGAACGGAGGTGGCCCGACGGGAAAAAATAACGAGCAGCCACGGGATGAGGTCGGGCGGGCGGATTGGGGAGGCTATGCGTCGCGAATATTTGCGGGATGACGGGGTATTTTTTCGCGTCGCTAAAAAATTAGGGAAGGTTTGGGAGGACTGTTGGAGTACTTTTTTTTTCAATTTTCCCCTAAAGAAGGTATTAGGGGTGAGATAGAGGTACTCTTGAAGTTGCTCTAATATGCTTACATCCACATGTATAACAACTGAACCAGCAGCCTGTGTGACCAACCGAAGCACATGTAAATAACAAGGGGATGATCACGACAAGGCAACGGGCATGCTCACACCTCACGGTTAGTTCCGAAAAGGAAACGGCAAAACCGAGCAGCGTGCGGCATGCCACCTCGAGCAATTCGTGGCGATCCCCAGGACAAATCACGTGGGGAGGGGGCCCTAAACTGCCCTAACAGCAAAGCAGGGCTTTAGGTTAGCACGCTAGTTTATTCGGCAAAGCCTACCACTAGCCTAACCAATTCGGGGGGATAAGCTATAATACAGTTTTTAACAAGGAAGATGATCTAGTTAATTCATTCTCCTTCTGGCAGTTCGTACGAACTTGCCAAGGGGGGAAGCACGCAGGGACGAAATCCGATTGGAGCCGTCTGGCGTGCGATTAAGAAAACTAATCTTTTCTCTATAGCAATTAAGAAAACTAATTGCTTCTGTAGGCTCTCTTACCTAATGCATTAGGGCGGACGTTAGTAAGGTACGATCGGCTAGCTATATATGATGATCCATGTCAGCATTAATTTGTCCCACTGATGAGAAAAAACTAGCAAATAGAAGACTGCATATACCTACATTATTGATTGACTACTAGTTAGCCTTTTTTTTCTGTTAAAAAAAAGAGAAGATTGCTAGCCGCTAACTAAGTAGTCAATAACATACTTCAAGGTTTATGTAGATTTAATACCCTATTAACGCGGATATATTAAATTGGAGTGTGCTATAGCTAGTCCTTAAAATTTTTTTAGTTGTTATCTATTGTTGTACCTATAGATAACGGACAATATTTTCAGTGGACAGTTCACTACTGACGTGCATTTTGATTTAAGAAATGCTGAAAAACATTACAAGTTTTGCGAAATTTCATAATCACGCTGATTTTAATTACACTATCTAAAGAAATTTTAGGATGATATTAATTGATAGCAACTGACAACATATACTGCAAAATAAATTAAGGCTAAAATCAACTCCCTCCGTTTCAAATTATAAGTCATTCCAACTTTCTTGGAGAGTCAAATAATTATTTTATGTTTGACCAAAATTATAGAGAAAATCACAAAAGTTTATGGCACCGAATAGATATACTATGAAAATATATTTAACGAAGAAATTAATGGTACCTATTTGATATCATGAATGTTAGCACTTTATTGTATAAATTTGGTGAAACTTGAGATGCTTTGACTTTCCAAAAAAGTTGGAATGACTTATAATTTGAAATGGAGGGAGTACTTTTGAATACTTTCTCTAATAAAACACTCCTTGGATTGATCTTTCGATGAAGAAGTTATAAGTTTCAGCCAATGCACTGACACCTCCAATGCACTGACACCTTGAATTGATGGAGTGATTGTATATCGTTAGAGGCACCTAATCATACATCATTACATCTTATTGTTAGGAGTATTTCAGTATGCCATCGTACCTACTCTGAATGGTAATACTGAGGGCTCGTTTGGTGGGGCTCCAGCTCCGGCTCCAATCGCGGCTTCTGCTGGAGCCCTACCAAAGGGCAGCATCACAAACGGCTCCGCGAGTGGAGCACCCACGGAGCCGGAGCCCTTTTTGTACTGCCGAGGAGGAACTAAAAATAGTGGCTCCTCCGGCTCCTCCTTCTCTTCCTTGTGGAGGGCCCACAGGAAGAGCCGTTTTGCTAAACGTTTTTTCAAAAGGAGGAGCCAGAGCCGGAGAAGCCACTCCACTAGAGGCGTCAGAGCCGGAGCCACTTTCAGAGGAGCCGGAGCCCTACCAAACTGGCCCTAACAACTTTGCCAAACGGTCTACTGGAACTTGGAAGCATCATGGCAATTATTGCGGGCGTGATGGGATTGGTTTGAAACTGCCGAAACTCAAATTTATAATCGAGTCACGCTACTACCTTTCCGGGGAATATAAGCACCAAAGTGGCTGGGGAAGATTTGAGTACAAGGAAAGCAACCGAGGGGGGTCAATCTAGCACACGATCAGTGCCGTCCACGCCGCGGTGACAGCAACAGAAAACACCATGTCGCGATCCCGACCGTCGCGTCAAGATCCGTGCGGCCGTGACGTGTCGGCATCGGAGGGTCCGCGACAAGTCAATGCGAGGTGGAGCCCGACCACCGACCTTGAGATCATTTTCCTTCCTGGCTCGCGGCAAAGTCGGTTCTGGCCGAGGTGAGGGATGAATCCCCTCGACTAAGCCAAACGTCTCGCACCGTGTTTTTACTCTGGATATTTTTAACCCAAGATTAAAGAAGCTTTAGTCCTAAGTTTAAAAACCAGCTCTGACGGCTGGGACTTCTAATTTCGGTCGGTAATATCAACCGGGACTGAAGACTAACGAGACTAAAGACTAAAGAGCTCCCTTTAATCCCGATTGTAATGGTTGGGAACAACAAGGAAATTTGGTGGGGCATTTAGTCCCGGTTAGTAACAAACCATTCATTTAGTCTCAATTGGTGTTTCCAACCGGGACTAAAGATTTAGTCCTGGTTGAAACCAACAATCGGTACTATATCCACTCTTTTTTCACATGGCCCTCCCTCTCTCTCCACCTTATTTTCTTTCCTCTCCCTTTTTCCCTTGTCTCGTGCAGGTAGCGCTCTTTCTCTTCTTTCTTATCTTCTCTTCTCCTCCTCTCCCTTTCTTCCAGGCGGAGCGGCGGGGGGCACGAGCGGCGCGGGCCGGCCTCCGGCGGGCGAGCCGGCACGAGGAGACGGTGGTCGAGATGGAGCTGCAAGGGGTAGCGGCGGGAGTAGGCAAGACGGCATGGGTGGCCTATTTTTTTAATTATTTTTTGGAACCTTTTTAGTCCCGGTAAAGTAGGTCTTTAGTCTGGGTAAAATACCCGGACTAAAGAGGAGGGTCTTTAGTCTTGAAAGATCAGTTCCGGTTGAATTTTCAAGACATATGTGTCTCTCCAACTGGGACTAATGCTCACTTTTCCGGTTGGTCACCACTCGTCTGGAACCTCCGGAACCAAACGCCACCGCGCACGCCAGCTCGCCAGCCCGCACCGGTCGGTCGCGCCACCCCGCGAAGTGATCATTTCACCGGGAGTTCGTTGGTCCGTCTGGGCCGCAAGTTGGTCTCAGGATCAGTTTGTTTACGAGGTTCTTGTCGTCTATATATCGCTGTAGCGCCGCCGGGGCGCGCTGCACTTGCTGGGGCTTTCGTTCGGTCGCGCGCGCACGTCTTCGCATCGGCGCGCTAGCTACCTGCTTCATCGAGGTCCCTCGGCATGGATGCGTCGAGCGCTAGCGGCGAGAGCGGCGGCGGCGGTGGCGCGGGGGGCGGTCGTGGGGGCAGGAGGTGGAAGGGCAAAGGCGGCGTCACGCCCATACAGCCGCGGCGGCAGCTGGCGCCGGTCATGGAGGACGCGTCGGCGGCGTCGCTGCGCCCGCACAAGAAGATCGGGCGGGCGCCGGACCGCTTCCAGCGGTCCGCGTCGTCGCTCTCGACGACGGCTTCGTCGTCGGCCCCGCCTTCCCCTCGCGCCAGCGCCGCCTCGCCGACGCCGGCGGAGTCGTCGCCGCCCTCCGCACGGCGCATCTTCCCGTTCGCGTACGAGCCCTCGGCGCCGCCGGTGGGCGGGGCCCCGCGGCTGCAGCTCCCGCCGTGGCAGCACTCCAGCGCGTCGCAACCGGCGTCGCCGCAGCAGGCGCCGTTGCAGCGTCAGCAGATGATATCGTTCGGCGCGCCGCCGCAGTTCCAGGCGCAGTTCTTTTTGCCGGATGGCTCGCCGCAGCACCAGCAGCAGCATCTGCTGCGGTACTGGAGCGAGGCGCTGAACCTGAGCCCGCGCGGCGGCCAGGCCGCGGCCGTGCTGCCGTCGCTGTACCAGCACCTGGTGCGGGCCCCGCCGCCGCCGCAGAAGCTGTACCGCGGCGTGCGGCAGCGGCACTGGGGGAAGTGGGTGGCCGAGATCCGGCTGCCGCGGAACCGCACGCGGCTCTGGCTCGGCACGTTCGACTCCGCCGAGGACGCCGCCATGGCGTACGACCGCGAGGCCTTCAAGCTCCGCGGCGAGAACGCGCGGCTCAACTTCCCGGACCGGTTCTTCGGCAAGGGCCACGCCGGGGGCAGCGGCCGCACCAGCGCCACCTCCGCAGCCGCCCCGACCACTGCCGCGGGGTCTGGCTCCTCCTCCTCCTCGTCGCCTCCACAGACTCCGGACGAGGCAAGCACACAACAAACGCCACCGCCGCACGCAGAAGGATCGTTGGACAAGCAGCCACAGCCTCCGGTGGCGACATCGTGGCAGCAAGATGTCAGCTCTAAAACCATGCCAGTCTCGGGTGAAATGATTCACGCGCCGGTGGCTCATGGCAGCGAGTGGGGTCCGGCCGACGAGGCTTGGTTCAACGCGTGGGGGCCAGGAAGTTCCTTCTGGGACTACGACATGGACAGCAACCCAGGCCTCTTTCTCCATGGTCGCTTCGCCGGCGATGAGGCCACCATGGAGCACTCCACCGCACAAGAAACCACAGCGGCAGCGGCAGCCGGGACGGACATGTCATGCGATCACGTCCCGGTAACACCTGCTTCTTCTTCTTCCCCACTTCACTCGCAGTCTCCCCATTCTCCTTCCTTCATGGACTAAACAGCACACCCTGATATCTTGCTGATCCCATTGTTTCATCTGCACGGCAGTAATAACACTAGCTAGGATAGAGATGCACGCAGGTTCAGGTTTTAAAGACAACTTGCGGCATCACACAGATTCATTTCACAGCAGCATTCATGAACCATTCACCCATGCCTTTTCTTCCTCAAACACTTCTTCTGAAACCCACCAGGAAACCCTGCTCTAGGCTGCAATTTTTAGGTCAGCTGCTAGGGCTACCTGTCAATTTCTCTCTCCCATGATGTGCAACAGCATGCATCCTCTACAGATGACTCATGTGTTTTAGATATTTCTTAGACTCTTGGAAGTGTTCTTCAGTTTGTTTGCAACATTATGTTACTGTTTCATGCGAGATGGGTTCGGTCACTGATTCATCAGCTGCGGATTCTTAGTGTTAGTAAAAATGGGTTTAGCAGCTTAATATGTGTGTGTATGTTGTGCTCTGATTTATTTTCATGTACCTTGACCATGCATTGCTTTGGAAATGTCAGGCATCAAGTGTGTGCGTGCATGCACGTTTTGTGATTGCTGTAACGATGTTCATAGTTCTTAACCTTCTTACATGTAGAGGGGATATTCCGGCCTTCTTGAACTTAATTATCTCAATGCTCTTGTCCCATAAAGACGCGAATTATGATTGTAAAATTTTTATTAAGGCAATGTAAACGTCAAATTACCCTTTTATATGATCGAGCAGTTCGTTCCAGCATGAGCATGGACGCCTGTTTGACCTTTCTTCGGCCTCCACAGAACTCCATGAGACATCATAGCCGCGAAGCAAAAACTAGGGGAAAAGCTAAGTCTTGACCGGCATTTTTATCTCCCCTTCAGTGTCAGAATATTTTACCACACTCATTCTTTGTTGATTCATGCTTGGCTCTTCTTCTCCAACCCTGACGAAATCCTTGGCGGAAGGTCCGATGTGCGCAAGATTTTGGTTTAGGGTTCACCATTGTGTAACAGATAAATACTGAAGCTCGTGGCACTGGATCGACTTTCGGTGGTGAGGTGTGGTTTGATGATAACTCTTGATAAGCTAGACGAGCATGAATATAATTTTAGCGCATGCATAACATACAAGGCAAGGCATTTGGCAGCCCTTGCCGTTTTAACATCCAAAAGAAGCTTTTCTTTAGATCAAGCATCTTCAAACAATGGATATCTAGGCCAAAAGGCATCCACTTGGCCCTTTTCAATCTACCACATATTTTGGCTTCGAACAAACATGTGCAACCGTATTACAAGATCTAATAGTGGAAACGAATTTAAGCTCAGTGCTCAGCATCAGCAAACCTCCTGCATATTCTGGAGAGTCAAAAAGGGACATCAGAATCTCAGATTTTGTGAGAGAGAGAGAGAGGGAGAGGGAGAGAGGGAGGGAGGGAGGGAGGGAGAGAGAGAGAGAGAGAGAGAGAGAGAGAGAGAGAGAGAGAGAGAGAGAGAGAGAGAGAGACCTCAGTCGATGTTGTTTGTAGGCTAGGCGGCCCATTACGAATTTAAACTGGGTGTAGGCTTGACTGGAGACTGGAGTTCTTGCATCTCCCTGCCCGCCCGGCTGTGTGTGGCCGCTGGCGAGTTTGCCGAGTGAATCATGGGCTGTACCCAAACAAGTTTAAGATGGGAAGGACTGGGCTGTCAATAGATTCAGGCCCAAACAAATATCTGCTCCACAGGCCTTGTTTGGATTAGGAATTCATTTTCAAAAAGTAGGTTTTTTTAGTAGTCCATCATGTTTGGCTTGCGCTAAGCAAAAACAACATTCAGCTTATCCAATGTTTGGTTGAGCCAACATACAACGTTGTAACGTTGGCATCCGGCTTGTATAGTTTGCTAAGAAGAAGCCCCACGGAAAACTGATTTTGTCAAAAGTCGAGTAGGAGCAGTTTTTCATAATACTCGTATTTTGACTATTAGCCGGTGTTCGCCTACACGATCGTGGTGCTGTTTGCACGCCGTGTAAACGTTACTCGATAGCCAACAGTGCAGTTTAGGACTTAATCGGTGATTACACAGTTCAACCGTTTACATGGTAAAAAAATGTCATACACGTACACGAAACGGTGATTACACAATTTTACACGGCGAGTAGACCATTTTAAACAACGTCTAGGCAATAGAAAAGTATGAACTACAACTAATTGTATATCAATATGGCATTTGTTGTTTGATTTTAGAACTGTCAATTAGTAACACCAACATATGATTAGATCTTTAGTCAATTTGACTTTTAAGCTTAGTAATTTTTTATATTTGGATGATGAAATATCAAAATTTCTAATTTTTATTTGGATAAGTATGAATTTTATTGCAATCTTAGAAGACGTGTAGCCTGTGTACACAACGCCCTACTCAAAGGGTGACCGAATGATTACCGTTTAGTGTTTAGGTGAATGTTGCTATTAGCAAAACTATTTTCTTGTTATGCTGGCTTTATCCTGTCGTAGACAAACAAGGATTTAGTTGTTAGGGTCTAAAACGTGTTTAGCGAATCCTGGTAGTGATAAAACGGTAGATCCAACCAAGTTTAAGAGAAAGACTGTGATGGTTTGTCTTGGGGGTTTAGTCTATCCCTAATAGCCTTAAGCCAACTATATTCGAACTAAACGTTTCTCAGATTTATATGGCACCCATTTGGAGATAGAACAGCCGGTCAAAGAGAAGAATGAAATTGCTCTTACTTCAAGAAATGATAATAAAACAATGAAAAAAATCAGGTACTTGTGTTCTACTAAAATTCTCATTCAGTCATTTTGTTTACTGAAACAACAAAGAAGCTGAAATGCTCGAAGAAAATTTTATGGTCCATCAAGTTAAATTTAGCTATTAAAAGTTGTTGCCACAAAACATGTGTTTCAGTTTTCAATGTACTATCTCCGCTTTTAAATATATGATACTATTGGCTTTTTTTAGTTCATTTGGATTTTCATCTTTTTTTACAGATGATTATGCAAATAAATGGATCTACAAATTAAAATTAAAGCACTTTTGATGATATAGATGGTACTCATTTTAAGTTATTTAACTAATTAATTAAATAAATATTATTAATCAAAATTTCAAAAGAAAAAGTCAACATGTCATGTATTTTAAGAAAGAGGAAGTACGTGATTGTGCATTGAAGGGAAAATATACGCAGACAGATCCCAAGTGCCAAAGTTGGCTGGTCTCGGCCCTTGGGATGCCCGTGGGTCGGCAGCCCTTCTTTCCGGGAGGAAACAAAAGCCATTTCGCTGGGATTTCACGCCATTCGCTTTCCTCCCCCGCATCTCTGCTTCCATCACGTGCACACCGCCTGATCGATGAAATTCCCCACTCGCCTACCAACCTCCCCGTCCCCGATGCCAACCACGGCGGCCACCGCCAGCGCCGTGGCATCCCCCTCCACCTCCACATCGTCAGCTACCCTCCTCCCCCGCCGCCGCTTCCTCCCTCCGGCCTCCACGCCCGCCCGCTGCCGCCTCGTCCCCACGCCGCCGCGGTGGCGCGCGCGCCTCCACATCGCGCCCCGGGTGGCCGTCGGCAGCGACGTGTTCTCGTCGCCTGACGTGGCCGCCGAGCAGGCCGCGGCCGCGCCCAAGGTCGGGAAGCGCGTGCGCGTCACGGCGCCTGTCCGCGTCCACCACGTTGCCAAGGCGCCGGGACTGGACCTGCGCGGCATGGAGGGCGTAGTCAAGCAGTACGTCGGCGTGTGGAAGGGCAAGCGGGTCACGGCTAATCTCCCCTTCAAGGTGGAGTTCGAGCTCAATCTGGACGGCCAGGACAAGCCCGTACGGTTCATCGCCCACCTCCGCGAGCGAGAGTTCGAGATCGTCGGAGACGAGTAGAGCTCTTGGTTACAGAATAACGCGCTCCCAGCGGCGACTGAGGCATCTGTATACTATCTAGTCTTTGAGAGAGGAGGCCGTCGAGGGTGTAAGAGATTGCAACTTTACAAGTAAGTTGCTCTTTGTTTACTTGTATGCGGTGTGCTTCTCCCCTCTCCTCTACAGCATCGATTTTTTTTTCAGATGTGACGAATTGTTTGAATGTTGTACTTTGTGATCCAAAGTGATTAAAATGACATATCTGTTACTGATTGTGTTCAGAATTTTGTTCTATTGATGACTTTTAAGACAAAATGTTACTGCTAGGAGTGTGGTACTGTGGTATATGATGGAAAGTAGTTAAATCTGTTTGATGATCGAATAAGCTTGATCATGGCTCAGAGGGGCCTACTTTTTCAAAGTAAAGTAAGAAGCCAACATGTCTGCTGATAGTTATGCAAATTGAATAAGGATGGTCGAAAGTTATCAGCATAACAGCTCTGTTCTGAAATTTAGCTGCATCTACTTGTAAGTCTACTCTTCAGGTGTTTCTTGATTTCCTTCATTGCTGCTACGACATTGGTGGTGGGTATTCTTTCAAGATATACAACAACAGAAGGCAAGTCAGTAAATAAGAAAACTCTGCATATTTTTTATGTAACTGTTATTGGCATGCTGGTTTCTGTTAATTGGATAGGGGCCATTTATGTAATTGTCTTCTAAAATCATTTACTCAGCGCAGAGCAAAGTTGACATATCATGTCTTTATGATTTTACCTCTGTGTTTGCTATATGCCAAACTGATTATAGTTCTGTGCTATGGAGCTTCTAATGAACTGGTGGATACATCAACACTTATTATAGACGTTGGCAATTCCTCTTGGATTTATTTGCATGTGCTTCTTGATCCTTGGTCAGCCTATACGAGCATGGGTGTACTAGGCACATTAGATTGGTGAAGTTGGCACAGTTACTATTTTTGATATTAAATATCTTGGACCTATAACAATATTCTGTTCTAGATTGCAACTTTATCATGGAAGGCAAGGTTTTTCTTGATTTCTTATCTGACGCAAATGAATATTACATTATGTCGTGTCTCAAAATCTGCTCCTGTAGGCCATTCTTGGAATCATCTGAAAGTTCCTATGTACTTGATAATTACCAGCTAATTCCCTTATCATTTTCTAGCTCTGAGTTAGCTTATTGCTCTCTTCTATGATGTTGTGTTCTATTGGTCATTGAATATCTGGTATCTATGTGAAAGGGTCTCTAGCTGAATTAAGGCCCGGCCCAGGTCGTAGCTGTGGTTGGTTTGGGCCCTCCTACCTGGGGTAGTTGCAGTAATCGCCAGCCCAGTGGTAGTCTCACAAGGGTTACGGGCCCTTGTGTAAGGGTGGGGCAGAGGTTCGGGGGTTTTCTCGGCCTGCCTGAGAAGGCCTTCTTAGCAAAAAACCCGGGGGCTATCTTACCCCCCGCAGGTCGAGTTTTTTTTTATCTGGTATCTATTTATTTAGGTTTATATTGCACTGGAAGCTGCCAGCAATCAATTCTGTGATGCATAGTACTTGCCCAGATATGCTTTGGTTGATAGGTCGGAAATGAATTCATTTCTGAACCCTTTGGCTTTGCAAAAGGGAATTCCTGCTTGTGTAAAAATGACAAAATTCACTTGTTTCAATTATTCTAAAATATATTTAGGAACTTTTTGGTACCATGTGGTTGTGGTTTTTGAACCTTAGCATGGCGATCAGATTTGTTCTGTATTGTATGATGGATTCCATATCAATTTCATAGGTTTATCGGTCTCTGCTTATGTAACTGCTTAACACTCTAGTTGTAAGGCTGTGTTGGTGCCATCTATACTTTTAATTTCGGGTGCTCTTCTGTTATTCTGTATAGGCAACTTAACATGGATGATTGTGAGTATGACAGACAATGAGACAAATAGAGAACAAGGAATTATCTCTTTCTAAAAATTCTATTTGGTTCCTATGAGAACTAACTCAGGTGTCTAATCGTTTTCAGTCCTTCAACTGTGTCTGTCAGCAGCTTAAGACTTGTCCATGGATATGTGAACTTAACATGGTGTTTCACTCTATTCGAAGTGCATGCTGACATGATTACCATATTTATTTTCGGATGAGTTAAGTTAATCAGTCCAACTTGCACATTACTAGCCTATTGACATGGAGCCTGGTCATTTGTCAAATTCATTTCAGAATATCTGACCCAAACCTAGTTTTCTACTCTAATTTTACAGCGTGCTGCAAGCATCTATATGGCAACATTTGTTTTGCCCATTCTACTTTATAAGAACCATTCATATAATATGTCACGCTTTTGCTTTTTGTGGGTGGGTGGGTGTGGGCTGGGGGGCAAGGTAAAAAAAAAAAAATTCTAACATGCAGGAGAGCTGCGTATCAATATATTAAGAAGGAAAAAGGTATAGAACCCAAGACAAACTTACACAGGTTTTAGAAAAAACCTGAAAGCTTTCAATCATTTGCCACAGATATTTCTGGGGGTAAATTCTTAATGTCATTGACATGGTGGTGGAGTCATGAACCATCCAGTGCTGGGAGTGAGAACAGATTGGTGACATGGTGATGAGGGTCTCAAATCAGCTTTGCTTTGTTTCTTTGATGGGAGAAGTACCAAGCCACGGTGAGGCTCTGCTGTGGCAGAACCATGAAGTATGAGTCATGCGGCCAGCTTTTGCTTTGTTTCTTTGATGAGAAAAGCAGTCCTTTTTTAGATGTGACGAATTAATTGAATGTTGGTACTCTATGATCCAAAGTAATTGAACTGACAAATCTATTACTGACTGTGTTCAGCATTTTTGTTATATTGATTGTTAAGAGAAAATGTTAATACTAGCAGGAGGGTGCTATACTGTGGTAAGTGGCATATAATGCTTTTATGATTTTACCTTTGTCTTTGCTGTATATCAAACTGATTTTAGTTTAGTGCTCTGGAACTCCTAATGAACTGACGAATCGATCAACTCTTTTTTCTATAGATGTTGGTAGTTCCTCTTGGATTTGCTTTTGCTTCTTGATCCTTGCTCATGCTATACTGAGCATGAGTGTGCTAGGCACATTAGCTTGATGGAGAGGGTGTTCCAGTTGGCACAGTTGCTATGCTTGATATTACATGTTTAAGAGCTATAACAATTTCTTCTTGTAGATATTGCGCCATTGTCATGCGAGGCAAGAATTTTTCTAGATTTAGGATCCAATCACTAATGAATATTACATTACATAGTGTCTATAAGTCTTATTCGAGTATGTTTCAATCTGAATACTAAAATCTGCTCATGTAGGTTATTTTTTTTGGAATTATCTATAAATTCCTATGTACTTGATAATTACCATTGAATTCCTTTAGTATTTTCTATCTGTTTTATTGGTCAGAGGATCCCTGATTTATAAATTTAGGTTTAGGCCATGTTTAGTTACTCCCAACTCCCAACTTTGACACTATGCAAAAAGAAGATTCCCCATCACATCAAACTTGCGGTACATGCATGGAGTACTAAATGTAGATGAAATTAAAAACTAATTGCACAGTTTTGTTGTATTTTGCGAGACGAATCTTTTGAGCCTAATTAGTCAATATTTGGACAATAATTCACAAATACAAACGAAACGCTACAGTGTGCTACAGTGCTGTAACAGTAATTTGGCACCTCCCAAATTCCCCAACTAAACAAGGCCTTATATTGCTCCGGAAAACTGCCAGTAAACAATTCTGCTTGTCCAGAATCCATATATGCTTTGGTTGATAGATCATGGAAATGAATTCTTTTCAGAACCCTTCAGCTTTGGTAAAGGAAATTTCAGTAAACAATTCTGCTTGTCCAGAATCCATATATGCTTTGGTTGATAGATCATGGAAATGAATTCTTTTCAGAACCCTTCAGCTTTGGTAAAGGAAATTTCTGCGTGTGTTGAAAATGTTGAAATTCACATGTTTCAGTCATTTCAAAATATTTAGGAACTTCTTGTTACCATGTGATTTTGATTTTTGAACCTTAGCATAACTATCAGATTCATTCTGTATCGTATACTGGATTCCCTTTGGAATGTTCGCTTATATAGACTGGTGAATACTCCTATAGTTGTAAGGTTGTGTTTGTGCCATCGATATTTTTTTTTTATTTTGGGTGCTTTTCTGCTATTCTGTATAGGCAACTTCACATGAATGACTGATTGTGACAGACAATGCGACAAATGGAGGACTAGGGAATTATTTCTTTCTAAAATTCTATTTGGTTCCTGTGAGAATTACCACATTCTTCTTCTCGGATGAATTTAGTTAACCAGTCCAACTTGTCCATTACTTGGCATGGAACCTGCTCATTTGTCTAAATCATGGAATTGTGTCAAGACCTTCCAAAGAATCTGATCCAAACATGGGTTTTTTACTATACTCAGCTTACTGCAAGTGTCTGTACAATACCATTTAATGTTGTTGACATGGTGGAGTCATGAACCATCCAGTGGTGGGAGTGCGAACAGATTAGTAAGGATGCGGGTTTCAGGTCCGCGGGTTCGGTTTTTGTTTCTAGTTTTCGTCCACGGATTTGCGGATTCGGATACAAATACTATGGGTTTGGGGTGATTCTTAAACTCTCCCGTGAAGCTCCATCGGACCCCGAAACATTCAGCCCACTAGAAGTCCACCTAGGGTTATCCTAGGTATATAAGCCTGAAATCCTTCACTCCGTCGTGTCGTCCCGCACCTAGGCACCCCGCCCTCCCGCGACCAGCCGCGCCCGCCTCCTGCTCCTCCGCCCCGTAGCCCACTCCTCCGCCGCTCGCTCCGCCCCACCGCCCGCTCCTCCGCCGCTCGCTCCGCCCCACCACCCGCTCCTCCGCCACCCGCTGCCCGCCGGCTCCTCCGCCACTTCACCCGGCGCCTCCAGTTCGCAGGTTTCGGGGATCCGCGGGTTTCGGTTTCGGGATGGATTTTCACCCGAATCGGTGTTTGGGGCGGATTCAGGTTTCGGTTTTGGGTGCCCAGACACTCCACCCAATCCGAACCTACCCCATTGCCATCCTTCCATATTAGTGACATGGTGAGGGTCTCATATCAACTTTGCGTTTCTTTGATGAGAAAAAGAAGAGTGAATTCCCTCCGTGTTAAAAAATTAACGTCAATCCTCTCAGTGCCACAGATTTCTGCGAACTTCCCTCAGCGCCATTGAAATTTTGATGTATCCCCCATCTTTCTTCCCCATCCAGCCATGGTGAGCCATCTGCGCCATCCCCTCCCCCTTCCTCGCGTTTGAGCGCACCCCACTCTCGGCTCCCCGTGCGCCCCTGCCCGTCCCCGGCCCTGCCTCGTGCGCCTCGCGCGCTGCAGCGACGCGCCGCCCGGCCTCCTCCTCGCGGCCATGGCCGATCGGCCTAAACGCTACCGCCGCCTATCTGCCCAGCCCAACCCCGGCGACCACCCTTTCCCCCTTTCCCGCAGCTGTGCGAGCCCCTGCCTTCCTCCCCCAGCCGCCTACCTTGGCCGCCGGCCAGCACCCACGCGCCCCACATCGAATCCCGGCCATTCTGGCCATGGCAACCGGCCCCTGGAGCTGCTCGACCTGCGGCCGCCCCCCATCCTCTCCCCGGCCCCTCCCCTGAGCCGCACTCCGAACGCGCGCAGCAGCTCTCCCCCACCACCTGCGCCCTTTCCCCACGCCACAGCCCCGCCCTCCACCTGCCCGAGTGCCGGCCATGGCGCCCATGGCGCCGACCTGTCCCCGGCCGCCCGAGCCATCCCGGCCTGAGCGCCGTATTGCGCCCCGCCTTCCCGCCAGCCAAGCCGAGCCGAGCCAGGGGCGGACGATGGCGGCTTGCAGTGCGCGGCATGGGGGCGGCTGGCTGGCGTGGCGCGAGCGAATATGCCCGTGCAGGAGCGGTGTGGATGCAGCGGCCGGCGTAGCGGGGAGGCGGCTGCGGGCCGGGCGGAGTAGCTTCGAGGTGGCGCGACCTCAGGGGCGGGACGGAGGTGCCGGTGGTGAGGAGCTCCATGGCAGGCCGGAGGATGGAGCGGCGTGGAGGAGCACCGGGCAGAAGAGAAAGAGAAGAAAGACAGGATATTGAGAGGAGCACCGACAGGTGGGGCCTCACTTAGGAGGGGTAAGATCATCTTTTCCAATCACACTTAGCAGCATATGGATGGGAAGATAGACGGAATGATACTGAGTGCATAAATCAAAATTTCGATGGCACCGAAGAAAATTCGTAAAAATCTATGACACTGAAGGGATTGATGTTAATTTTTATGGCACCGAGGGAATTCACTCTCGAAAAAGAACTAGCCACGGCGAGGCCACCCCAGCAGAACCGTGAGGAGTTATGCAATCAGCTTTTGCTTTGTTTCTTTGATGAGAAAAAGCAGTCCATTTTTTTGTGTAACCCCTCCTTCGTTTTCCTCAGTTTTACTCAGCAGCATTCTGCTGATGCTTTTGAGAACCAGGGATTCCATTAGAACGCAAAGATTGAAAGATACCTATGATTCCTTTCTCAGTCTTTTCAATCCTCAGGAAATACTATTTGCAGCTATGTATCTCGAGCAGGGTTCCCAGTTCCCACACACAGCGCGCGACAATGTGACACTGGGTATGACTATGAGGAACGAAATCAAGCCCCAAATTTCTGGATCTGGCGCATGGAGCAGCGGCTGCGGCGGCCGCTGGCGCTGGCCGCCACCCTCACCGACAGGCTCGCTGTGCTGAGCATCTACTGGCTCCTGCCCGGTGGCGCGGTCTCCCGGTGCCGTGTTTGGAGGTTGCCGGCACCGGCGTCGTCGGTGGCGAGCGCGACGGGCGGCAGCGTTGGGCGGTGTCCGACGGCCCGCGCGCCCAGCTGCGGCGCCCCTGCGGGTACGGGGTCTTGGGGCCTCGGCGGCGGGGTACCGGGCCTGGGCGATTGCGGTGGTGTAATCACACGGCCGTCAGCGTCCGCAGTGGGCAGCGGCATACAGCGGCGGCAGCGTGGTCTGTGGCGGCGGCAACGTGGTCTGCGGCGGCCGCACGCCGGGGCGCTGCCAACGACAACAACGGCCGTGAGGACGAGGACACCGTGCCGGCGTAGCTACAATGACGACACGCCGAAGACGCCGCAGCCGGGAATGACTACGCCAAGCTGACGCCAGTCTACTGCCCCCAGTCGGCCCAGGTCGCAAAGGTTGGCCCAGGTCGCAAAGGTCGCTCCTTTCTCCGATGGTCGCTCCTTGTCAACGATGTCACCTCCGCATTGCTACTTCCCGAGCAAGGCGGCCTATGGTGGCGGCAGTGTCCACTTCGGGTGGCCTTACCCTCACCTTCGTTGCCTCCTGTTGTTGCCACTGCCACCTGCCTCTGGCCAGCAGGCCGCACGCGCTCCTCTCTCTTCTTCCCTTCCCTTCCCTCCTCCTCCCTCACCCCACCGTACCCAATCCCCAAGGTCGCCGTCCGAATCCGTCGCCCACTCTTAGTTGCCGATGGTGGTCGCTCGTGGGGCCATGCCTCTGCTAGCCGTCTTCTTCGTTGGTAGGGTTGGGAGAATGCATCTTTGTCCTCCCCATGTTCCTTCAGGGTGCCGCCGCCTCCCATGGCGGCCGTCCCGCTACGGGTCATCCCCGATCGTTGTCATCGAGTGTTGCTGGGTGGGGGAGGGCTTCATCTACGCCTGCATGTGCTCTTCTATTAACGGCTTCGCGTTGGTCTGCCACCTTTGTCAGGCTGCCCTCTTCCCGAACCTTAGGTCTCCGAAGATGTGTTTTCGGTGCTTGGCTGTGGATGTCGCGAGCGAAAGCTCTGCTCGGTGTTATCCGGTGCCGGCAGTGGCTACATCCGTGGGTGTAGCTCACTCTGTTGGGGGCACTGTCGAGGTCATCCACAACACTTTGGTTACACCAAGTGAAAGCTTGGTCCATTTTTTCTTGAATGGACGGACGATGGTTACATCTTTGACACCGTTCCCTCCCTGGAGGCGTGGTCTTGCATATCCCTCCTCTAAACTACTTCGGGTGACCTTGGTTTGGCAGTTCTGTAGGCAATGTTTCTTTGTAATCTTACAGGTTGTCAGTTGTTTGGGTCGTAATTTTCAGTTGTTTTGGCCGCCCCATTAGTTAGGGATGTTGTTGTGGGGTGAGTGGGGTTCTCTGTTCTTCTGCTTGTGGTCGTCTGCCACGAATCTAGGTCGCCTTTTCTTGCTAGCGCCGCCCATCGCCTACTGGTCGTCTTTGGGTCGCCGCATGGTCGCTCCTTGGTCATCTTTGGCTGTGCCTGCGGATGATCCTCATCGTCGTCGCCATGGATTACTCGCTGCCATACCATCGCATTGGCTCTCATCCAGACCTTGGCTGTATGCTGTGTGGAATTGTCAGGTGAAAACTTGGTCTACTCCTCTGTGGACAGACGGACGATGGCGGCGTTGGCGTCGCTCCCTTCTTGGAGGCATCATCTTCCATGACCTCCTCACTCGACCTCCGCTAGCTCCGAGTTGTTAGGTAATCGGTGATGTGCGTGTCCATCTCTCCTGTTGGCTTCAGTCGTCTTGGTCGTGTTCAGTGTCGTGGTGGTGAGGTGTTTTTTCTTTTCTGTTGTCGTGTTTGTATTGTTTGTCGCCGGTGGTGTCTCTTGTAACTCTGCATTTGGGGTTTCTCCTGAAGTTGCGTCGTTGTACTTCTCTCTTTCTTAATGAAAAACATGCTATGCACATCTTTAAAAAAATGTGATAGTTAATGATTGAAATTGAGCCTTGGGGAAGTTTGAGCGTGGAAATACCTCTTCCGCCTTAAGAAATGAGAAATGATTCACATACAACCGTTTTGTATTTATGAGCATCTGCTCTTTCTTAAGCCATATGGCGTATTTAGGGCTTGTTTGGATACCCCATGCTCAAATGGAGTGCTAAAGTTTAACATATTGGGGTGTTTGGATGGTGTGTTAAACTTTAACACCTTCAGTGAGAAATGACTCCATTGCTCCCTCATTTATGGCCGACGAAGAGAGAGGGAGGATAGAGAAGGGGGCAATGGGAAAAGTGGAGACGGGGACCACTTTTAACAAGTTTAACAACTTTTAACACCCCCTTGAGGTGTTTATGAAATTGGGGGTGTTAAACTTTAACACATCCCTTTTAACACATGTGTTTGGGAGATAATATGATAAAAATGTGTTAAAAGTAGGGTGTTCAATTTTAACACCCCTATCCAAACAGGGTCTTATGAGCTTTAGATGTAGGTGATTTTTTTTTTGAAAAGATCTAGGTGATTTCAACTATTAGAGCCTGTTTGGCAAGGCTTCGGCTTTTCCAAAAACAGCTCCGGTTCTGGCTTCTTTGGTGGAGCGACTTCTCTAGTGGAGCTGAAGTCATTTTGAAAAACATTTGACCTATGTTTTCATGAGTAGATGAAGAGATGAAATGTCGAATGTACCTTGCATACTTGACTTGGTTGTACAAATAGTAGCCCTCATTTTATAATGCAATTTCATATAAATTAAAAAAGCATTGAATATAAATTCTAGATTAACAAATAATTGTTTAACAGGCTTTACACGGTAATTATGAGCTTTAGGCCCAAAAGACACACGGGTGACCCTTCTTTTTTCTCTCCTTTTCTCTCTCTTTTTTCTCTCCTTTCTTTTCTCCACCTTATCTGTTCCTACTTCCTTATCTTCTCCATGAGTGAGGTCGCAACGCTGCCTTCTCCGCATGCCGCCACGTCGCTCAATTCCGTCCTCACAGATTCCCTTCTTCCTGCATCATGGATGCAGCCACGGCATGCCAAAGATGCAATTGCTAGTCCTCCACCTCTCCTTCCTCTTCCTCCCGCCCATCCTCCTCTCCTCCGTAGGCTCGTGGCCCCATGGCATTGGTGGCATGGCAGGCGACCTTATGGACGGCAAATTGGTGGGAGACGACAGTTCCATGGCTGCAGCGGCTCCATGTCACTATTTCTCCACCCCGCCACAGGTGTTCCCTACTGGTAGGCCCCATATCACCCTTTCTTCGCCATTAGCTTCGTCGTTCCCCTTCTCTTTTGCACCACCGCATCTCATTAGTTGTTCGTGCCAACCTGCCCTCTACCTTGCTCCCCGCCACTCCACGCCGAGGGTACCATCGGCCTTTAGTACTTGGGAGACAGGAGGAGCCACTATTTTTGGCTCCTCCCCGCCGGTACAAAAAGGGCCCCGACTCTGGGTGCTTCGCTCGTGGAGCCATTTCGTGCGCTGCCCTTTGGGAGGGCTCTAGCAGAAGTCACGGCTGGAGCCGGAGTGAGCCCTACCAAACTGGCCCTTAAAATCTCTAATGACTAATGAAATACTACTCCACAATCTCAATACGCAAAGAGTGACTCTCATCTGTACTATGCAAGGTCCAAGATAGGATCACCATGACATCAATACCATCATCATTGGATGTGGTCCAAGCTTCCCTTCCCTCCTACGTTGACAAAGAAAGTGTTGCGTCAAAGAATCAAGGGTGTCACCTCTGCAAGGCTTGAACAAATCTTATCTGCTATCACGTGAATTCGTCAAAAAAGAAATTGGATACTGGATGCTCTTCATGCGGAGTAAACATGTGATGCTACAATAAATATGTGCTAATCATGAATTAAGGCCCTATTTGGGAAGGAGGTGTTAAAGTTTAACACCCTACTTTTAACACTTTTTAACACTTTCCTATCCAAACATTTGTGTTAAAAGTGGGGTGTTAAAGTTTAACACCCCATTTTTCATAAACACATCAAGGAGGTGTTAAAACTTGCTAAAGGTGTTAAAAGTGGTCCCCTCTCCACTTTTTCCCAGATTACCCCTTCTCTCTCCTCCCTCTCTCTCCGCCGGCCATAAATGAGGGGGCAATGGAGTCATTTTCCACCAAAGATGTTAAAGTTTAACATATCATCCAAACACCCCAATGTGTTAAACTTTAGCACTCTATTTGAGAGTGTTAAAACTTTAACACTTGTTAAATTTTAACGCAGTGTATCCAAACAGACCCTAATTAGGCTTAATAAATTCATCTCACGAATTAACCCTCATTTATGTAATTATTTTTATTATTTAATCTTTCTAATTAACCTCAAAACATGATCCGGCCTCGAGCCAATGCAATAGGATGATGTGATGCGAGGTGTAGACAGATGCCAATCCTACGCTCAGCTCTGCTGACCCCTGCAACGGTCGGTTCTTTTGGGTTAAAAAAATATAAACAATGCGAAAAGCTCAACAGTCCCTCTCCAGCTCTCCTGCACCTGCACTGCTCCTCCAATTTGAATCTAGCTATTAGTCCGTCCGTCTCCGTCTCCGTCTACCGTCTCTCCCAACCCAGAGTGCGTTACGCGAACACGTGCCTGGGGTCATGTCAGCCAGTGATTGCAGCGGATGTCGAGCTGAATCTACAAGTGATAGTAGACACTAGACAGTGGTGACAGGAAAGTAGTGAAACCTTCTAAAAAGGATTTTGAATGTGTACATTTCTGATTAACAACGCAATAACAGATATTTTACCTTTTTTTCTTACAAAAAAGAGTTGAGATTTTACATCAGGCAGAAGCTGAGAAGCGTGGCAAGTGTGGTACGGCACACGTCTTCACTGTGCTCAGTGCTCACTCTCCCGTGCGCAGAGCTCAACGGCTTTATCCTGTGTGCGCGTCGTGCGGCGGCCGCTGTGGGCGCAGACCCCGATGAAACAGCAGGAAATTTGAAATCCCTCTCGCTCCCCCTCGCCGCCGCCCCTCTCCTGTCTCTGTTGAAACTGTTCTCCACTGCTCCGCGCACACCACAAAAACGCAAGACTCCAATCCACGCCTCCCAAGGCTCTGCCGTCTGCCCCTCCCAAACACCACCACCGCATCGGCTCACCGTCAGTCCTCACCCACCTCCCTCCCTACCTAGCTCCCGACTCCGTCCATTCCCCCCCGTCTGAATCCCATGGGGCTCTGTTTCAGCAAGAAGCAGCACGCGAAGCGGCGAGACGGGCAGCCGTGCAACGACGCCAAGAAGAGCGGCAGCCGGAAATCCGGCAGGGACGCCGCACCGGTCGTCGGTGCCAAGAAAGCGCCCCAGTCAAAGGCGCCGGCTTCGGCGACGGCCAAGAAGGCCGTAGCAAGGCCGGAGGAGCCGGCAGCCGACAAGAGGACGGTGTTCGTCGTCAAGGCAGCCGCGGCGGCGGCGGCCGCGGAGGTCGCTGCAGCCGCGAAGGCCGGGTCCGGGGAGGCGGCGGAGGTGAAGCGGGCGGCGCCGGAGGAGGAGGAGCCGAGGCCCGTCGCGGTGGTGCGGGCGCCGGTGCGCACGTCGAGCTGCACCAAGGAGGAGGTGGACGCGATCCTGATCCAGTGCGGCCGCCTCAGCCGGAGCTCGTCGGCGTCCGGGAAGGCGCCGTCGGGGGAGCACGGCGGCGGGCACCGGAGGTACGCCGGATCCAAGCGGAGCTACGACTTCGACCACGAGAGGAGGGGCGGGGGCGGCGCCGACGAGTGCGATTGGGGCAGGGAGGGGGCCGCGGTGTCCAGGCCCTCCCCGCGCCGCCGGACGCCGGACCGGAAGCGGTCCGCGAGCCACGACGGCCGCACTGGCGGCGGGAGCGGGAGCCGGAGCGGGAGGGTGAGCCGGTCGCCGGGGCGGCGCGCGGACGTCGCCCCCGCCGCGGGGAGCTCGGGGACCGGCGAGCGGGGCGCGCGGCAGCAGCCGGGGAAGATGGTGTCGGTCCCGGCTAGGGACAAGGGGCGCGCGCCGTCGCCGGTGAAGGCTGCGTCGTCTGGGAAGAGGTACCCATCGCCGACGCTGAGGTCGAACTCGCCTGCGAGGGCGGCCGCCGCAGGGAATGAGAACGCCCTGGTGCAGCCGACGCACGGGCCGTCCCTGAGCCGGAGCTCCTCGAGGAAGGCCGAGCAGTCGCCCTTCCGGCGCAACCCCATGGCGGAGCTCGACGAGAACGCTCTCGACAACAACCACCACCACAACAATGGCAACAACGGCAAGCTCCAAAAGGTACGGATGAACGAATGCTTCAAACTTTTCTTCATTTTAGCCGTCAGTGTTCCCCACCTAATAAATGGCTAAATTCTCGATATGATTTGCAGAAATCCGCCGATGCTGCCGTCGCATTGCCGCAGAAGACAGTGGAGCGGGCAAAGGATCAGATCCCCAGCAGCCGAGCTGTGAAGGAGAAGGAGATTGTGGACGAGGCCGTGGCGTCGGACACAAAGGCTTCGTCTGCAAGGATGAACGCGACCCACTCGGTGAGCATCGTGGCCGAGAACGTCACCAATCTGAAGCCGGGGAGCCGGTCGTCGAGGCGGTCCTCGCGCGACTTCGACCACAATGGCAACTCGTACGCGTCCCTGCTCCTCGAGGACATCCAAAACTACCACCAGCAGAGCACCAGCGCCGCCACTGCCACTGCCGCGCCGACCTTCGCTCTCCCGGCGTGCGTGTCGAAGGCCTGCTCGATCCTTGAAGCCGTCGCTGACCTCAACTCCTCTTCGTCCGAGAACAAGAGCTTCGAGCTGGAGAGGTCGGTCAACGACAAGGAGTCGGTCAACGGGAGGTACGGTGGCAAGGGTCCAGGCCCCAGCCTCGTGGTCGAGTCGGAGGTCGGCGTGAAGGACGACCTCATGGAGCCGAGCATGCACAAATACGTCTCGGTGCGTGACATCCGCGGGGTCGGGGAGACCGAGCCGCAGGAGTCCGCGGGGAGCAACAGCTTCGCCGGCAACGCCTGGACGTGCTCCTGGGAGCCCAATTCCGTCGACTCCACGGACCGGACCAGGACGGCCTCGCAGTCATGGCAGTACAATGGTGACGAGGTGGAGCAGGTCACGGAGCAGTCATGGCAGAGCAAGCAGAAGGCGGCGGCGTCGCAGGAGCCCAGCCGCCGTGGTTCAACTAGCAATGTTCACGTTCAACGCGTGCGTGGCAGTGCCGTCAGTGGCCGGTCCGATGGTCGCGGTGTTTCGGCGAGCTCTTCGGTTGTTTAACGATGCTACTGGGCAGTTTAGGAGTAATGCTCTAGGTGTTAATGGTAGTTTCTGGTTTGAAGTTCTGGCAAGATAGGTTGCTGTTTCAGAGTAGTCTTCCAGCGTTTTGGATTCTTTGCTAGTTTGGTGATACATTGTTCAGATGTAATCAGGCGGTGACATTGGCAATGTATATCTCTTTCTTTCACTCGTTGCTTATTGTTCGACTATTGATTGGAAGCAAGCCGCTCCAGTATTTGGCCGCATTATTGTGGGGCGTCAATTTCTTGAATATTTTTTTTAACTCTTTTTAAAGATATTTTTAAAAATAACTCCTCCCCAACTTTATTTGCACGCTTGATCCTTTTGGTTGCGCCTGCTCCATGGCGCAGTAGTTAGCCGCTGCCGTGCCACATGCAGTGGTGGGACAGCGCGGCGCTGACGGGGTGAGGCGTTACCGCGTCACATGAATTGGCACGACAGCGCCTACATCCAGGCCAGCACGTGCCCTTCTCCTTTCCTCTCCCTCCTTTCTTTCGGCTGCTGTCCCTGCCCGAGCCGCTCCTTCTCCTCACCGCCGACCGCCACACCCCCTGATTCCCCCCGAATCCTACGTTTTGGGGTGGGAAAAGTGGGGAATCGATCCCGCGTTCTTGCCCACTTTTTTCCTTATTTTACCATTGCATTTAGTAGATATTTGAACAACTAGGTTAGGCTAGGGTTAGGGTAAGATGTTGAATTAATGCAAGTTCGTGTTGATAGATCAGACTCGCGGTACACTTGTAGGTATCGTTCTGCCTCTGGATTTGACGTTTAAAAAATGTAACATATGCTTGATTTGAGATCTTGATAATGATTTAGTTGGAGGCATGCAATGTAGATAAATAATATAGATGAATCAAAGAGTTGTTGTTATTGTGGTTAGATCTATTCATTGGCAACACCATGCTTATGTCCTTAGTATTGGAAACGGTTGGGAGTTCAACGTGACATTCCTTCAACAACTGCAACTCATTAGGAGTGTAAAAATAACATTCGTTCACAAGATCAATGTCCTCTACATCATGTACATTTGTAGAGTTGACCTGCGGCCCATCCTCCTCAGATTCAGGCCCTTCCTTCTCAGATTGTGACTCCTCCTCACATTCGGGTCCATCTCCGACTAGTACATCTTCATGTGCGTTGGCCTGAACATCTTCTACCCCATGCTCCTCCTCAAAGTTCCGAACCTAGAGATATATGTCAACATCATCTATGTTTGCTTCTTCCCGCTCAAAAGTATCATTAGGAAAACCATCATTTGCAATGGCCAAACCAAAATCAGATTGGGTTTCACCTGAACCATGCTGTAAGATTGTTGACTCTTGGGTACCATTCTCAACCACTAACCGGACTTGCAACTTTTGCGCTAGGCCTACGACAAATATCAACTAGCACCTCCAAATATACAACAGTTGCATGCTCAACTACCTCCGCTTCCAATTAGACTCGGATGCCAAATTCATGAGAATATAATAAAGTCTAGCTTTCCCACAATCAAAATGGCATCTTAATGTCATCTCATCCACTCCACATCCATATTTTGTCATTGCACGGTCAACTAAATCTTTAAAACTTGGACGAGCATCGAACAATTCTACCACCTCAATCGTATTCTCAAACTCCCTATTTTCTTTTACAATCCCACCATGAAACATACGAACTAAACGATCCATCTAAAAATACAAAGACTCTAACATACCAAATATAGCTCATTTACTACAAACAACAATAATAAACTACATTAATTTTCAACATATTAGACAAATAAACCTACACATACCGTGCACACTACGCAAATACATCAACAACTATATAAATCGATGCATGCAACTACTTCTACATGTTAAACTCGTGGGCAGAGAGTCGACTGCGTATAAACTAAGCATTCATTACTACATAACAAACTTGCAAATCATGAAAATTTTAAAATGAAATCCTAAACCTATTTCACCTAAACACCCTCCGATCTACTAAATGGAACGGTAAAAGACGGAAAAAAGTAGGGATACCTTCCAAACAACGCGGGGTCGATGCCCCCCACTTTCCCGGGGGGGGGGGGGGGGGGAAGGGGGGAGGGGGTTTTTGGGGGGAAAAAGAAAAACCCACCCCCCCAAGAAATTAAACCCCCTGCCGGCCCGGGGGGTTGCGCGCCCCCATGGTTTGGGGCGACAACCCCCCCCCATCAGCGCCGGGCTGGGGCGGGAAAAATTGACTACCGCGCCCTGGGGCCCGGGCCCGGCAAAAGGATCTTGGCCTACAAATAAAATTAAGAACTTTAAAAAATTTAAAAATAAAAAAGTTCCCATCTCGTCAAATGAATTTGGTTCTGTGGGGGCACTCTATCTAATTGTTTCCCGACCAATTGCACGAATTCTGTGGCCAGGTCTTTATGCGGACAATACAACTACACTTTAAATGAAAGAAAAACATTCGAAAGAATAAAAAAGATTTTAAAAGGTCCTGCC